>NW_007253582.1:128332-162058 GCF_000164805.1 Carlito syrichta | reverse complement strand
CGAGCTCTCCGGGCCCCAGGTTGCGAGGCGGTGGCGGCGGCGACCGGCGAGCTCTCCGGAAGCCCGGTGGCCGCGGCTAGAAGGAGGCCGCGCGGCCGCTGGGGTGCGCTGTGTGCCGAGGCGGCTTCTAGGAGCTGCTAGGGCGACCGTGGGTGTGTTTGCAGAGTGCACCCCTAAGAGGGAGAAGTTCGCCATGTGGGGACCAATCCCAAACCCAGGAGACTGGAGGTAGGGGAAGTTTCCCCCTAAAGTCATAGCTGGGTTACTCCCGGCGCTTTTCCTCGGGCCTGGAGGGTGGATGGGGGGAGGGGTTCGGTGACTGTCCCGCCCTCCTTTTTCCCCCGGCCCGACGCTGGGGTCCGGCAGGAGCGGGGACCGACCTCTCTCGGATCCCAGCCAGTGCAGTGACATAAAGTGCTCCAGCCACGGGCCACGCCCGGGCGTAGAGAATTGGGGCGTGTGCCACCGAGACAGACTTGCGGGTGTAGGTGGGGGACTTTCAACAAAGCCATACAACATAATAATAATAACAGCAGCAATCACTGAAAAATAAGTCATTATTGCGCAAAGCATCCCCTTTTCATAACTGGAAAAAGACTATCTGGAAAAAGAAAAAGGCAAACGGAAGTAATCATGGGCACTTTGTGCATGCAAGTTAGAAAACAATTAGGTTAATTTAAGCACCGGAGCTACCCAGATGCCGTCCAGAGCAACCAGTCAGCCCAATTTTAAATGAATTCATCATTTTTATTAAACTGCAATTAACACCTCCCCCCAAAGTATCCGTTACACAGGGCTCAGCCTTCCTACCCTATTTTGTCCTACATCCATCCTCTTTTTTTTCTCCAAAAAACAAACAAACAAACAAAAAACGGAGTGAGTGACATCCTTTGCTTTATTCAAATCCCTATCTTCGAATTTGCAGCTTCAGTATAGCATTTTGCAATGACCTAAATTTTTTGGCAGAATTAAATGTGGAGTTGTATATTGTACAACGTGTGAAAGACATTAGCAGTGATACATCAAAAGTGGTTTAGCTGACATATTTTAAACAACCTCCCTTTACAGTGCCCAAGAATGTAAGACATTACTCACTACATAGAAGCACATAATTAAATGGATGCTATGGGAACTTTTTAAAATGTCTTCTGGCCGGCATGGTGTCTCAGCCTGCAATCCCAGCACTTCGGGAGGCTGAGGGGAGAAGATTGCCTGAGCCTGGGAGTCAAGACCAGCCTGGGCAATTTGGTGACACATCATCTCTACAATAAATCATATATACACACACACACACACACACACACACACACACACACAATTAGCCAGGTGTGGTGTGCATCTGTGGTTCCGGCTACTTTGAAGGCTGAGGTGGAAGGATCACCTAAGCCCAGCAGATTGAGGCTGCGGGCAGCAGTGAACATGCCACTGCACTCCAGCCTGGGTGACAGGAGCGAGACTCCAACTCAAAAAAAAAAAAAAGTTCGTCAAATCCCCTAATGCAATAGTTTATCTTTACTACATTGAATAATTGTCCTTTTGTAACTTCATTTTCTCTGAAACTTTACTGTTGTATGCAAGTAACCACAACCAAAGAAAAACAGGCAAAACTGTGGAGTGTGAAGTAATAAGTGATCAATTATATCAGATTTTAAAATGAGAATTTTCTCTTAAGTTTTTTTTTTTTACAATGATAGTGATTACAGTGCTCATGAAATGCAGTTCTGAGAAATACATCCTTAGGCAATTTCATCCTCCTGCGATCTTCATAGTGATCTTATGCAAACCTACATGGTTTTGCCTACTACACATCTATGGTGTATGGTACAGCCTTTTGCTCCAAGGCTACAAAACTGTAAAGCACATTACTGAAATGAATACTGTAGGAAATTGTAACACAATGGCTAAGTACTTGTGTAGTTAAACATGGAAAGGGTACAGTAAAAATATGATATTATAATCTTATGGGACCACGGTTGTATATGTGGTCTGTCATTGACTGAAACATGGTGCGTGACTATAGAACTTCTCCTCAGTGCTGTTTTTTTTCTGTAGAAATCCATGCATTCCTCCTAACAGAATTTTTGGCTTGAATTGTTTGCTTTGGTTGGCTTACCTTGGTTAAATAAACCAATATGCTGGCTTGAAAGTTGGTGCCTCCTCCAAAATTCATATGGAAACTGAATCCCCAATTCAACCTATTGAGAAGTGGGTCCTTTAGGAGGTGACTAGACCATGAGGGCTCTGCTCTCATAACTGGACTAGTGCTTTTAAAAAGCACTCCAGGAAAACCTTTGGCCCCTTCCCTCCCTTCCACCATGTGAGGACACAGCACTGACCTGTGTGGAGGATGTGATAGCAGGATGCCATCTTGGAAGCAGAGAGGAGCCCTCACCAGACAACAAAACTTCCAGTACCTAGATCTTGGAGTTTCTAGCCTCCGGAACTGTGTGAAATAAATTTCTGTTATTTACAAATTACCCAGTCTGTGGTATTTTCTTTCTTTTTTTTTTTTTTTTTTTGAGTCGGAGTCTCACTCTGTAGCCCAGACTGGAGTGCAGTGGCCGCTCCCAGCCACCGCAGCCTCGACCTGCTGGGCTCCAGTGATCCTTCCGCCTCAGCCTTCCAAGTAACCAGAATTACAGGCATGCACTACCACGCCCGGCTGATTTTTTGATTTATTGTAGAGATGAGGTCTCGCTGCCCAGGCGGGGTCTCGAACCCGCGGGCTCAGGCAATTCACTCACCTCAGCCTCCCAAAGGCGCAGGATTACAGGCTGAGCCACCGAGCCCGGCTGTGTCTTGTTCTTTTTAAACATTATACTCTTTCTTTCATTCCTTTGCAGCAATCCTGTAATATATGCAATACAATAAAGTAAAAAGTACATTAACCAACTTTATACCAATAAATTCAACAATTTAGATGAATTCCTTAAAAAAATAGCTAATCAAAACTGACACAGGATAAAATTAAGAATTCTGCTGAAATAGAATTAAATAACACATTGAATTTATTATTTAAAAAATATTTCCTACAAGGAAAACTTCAGACCCAAGTAGTTTCACTAGTAAATGTAGTTAAACATTACAGGGAAAAGCAATACCAATATTACACTAACACTTTCATCAAGCCAGAAAGTCCTAATACTAAAGCATAACAAAGATATTAGGAAAACAATATCCCTTATGGCATAGATACAAAATCCTTAATAAATTATTAGCAAATTAAATCCAACAAAATTTTTTTTCTTCAGATAATATTCATTGACTAAGCATGACTTATCCCAGATATATGTTGTTGTTTTAACATTCAAAAGTCATTTAATGTAACTGACCATATTAACAAAAATTGAGATGTCAATTGATGCAAAAAAAAAAACCCATTTGATAAAATTTAATAACCATTCACGACTTTAAAAAAAAATCCTCAGCAAACAATATAAACATACTTTTTAATTTGATAAAGGATGTTTATAAAAAATTTCTCCTGAAGATTGTAACAAGAAAATCCATCCTTACCATTTCATTCACTATTTTGCCAGTGCAACAAAGCAAAAGAAAAAAGAAAAAAGAAAAAAAGAAATACAAGACATAAAAATTGAAAAGAAAGTAAAACTTTCTTTGCGGACATGAGAATCTATGAAGAATATCTAAGGAATGTACAAAGCAACTACAGCAATTAAGAGATGATTTAGGGCCGGGTGTGGTGGCTTGCCTATAATCCCAGCACTTTGGGAGCCTGAGGCGAGAGGATTGCTAGAGTCCGCGGGTTCGAGACCAGCCTGGGCAACCTGGCAACTTCTCTACAATAAATCACAAAAAGTAGCCGGACGTAGTGGCGTGCATCTGTAGTTCCATCTACGTGGAAGGCTAAGACGAAAGGATTGCCTAAGTCCAGCAGGTGGAGGCTGCGGTGACCGTGAGAGTGCCACTGCACTCTAGCCTGAGTGACAAGAGTGAGACTCCAACTCAAAAAAAAAAAAAAAAGAGATGATTTAGTAAAGTTTCAGTATAAATGGTCAATATGCAATAATTGTATATGCAATAATATATAATATGCATAATTTGCAATAATATGCAATAACTGTATTTTCTGTATATTAGTGTTATGGGCTGATTTGTGTCTTCTCTCTCAAATTTATGTTGAAGCCCTGACCCCCAATATCTCAGAATGTGATTGTGTTTGGAAACAGAACCTTTAAATACATAATTAAAGTTAAATATGATCATGTGGTTTCTAACTCTATCTGGCCAGTGTCTTGATAAGAAGTCCAAATTTGTGTACACAAAAAAGAGACACCAGGGATGCTGTCCCACAGGGGGACAACTATGGGAAGAGGTAGCAAGAGGATGGGCATTTGTAAGCCAAGAAAAAAGATCTCAGAGAAAACCAATGTGCTAGTATCTTGATCTTGGATTTCTAGTTTCCAGAACAGTGGGAAGATACATTTTTATTATTTAAAAGTCTGTGATCTTTTGTTATGGCAACTCTAACAAACTAATACAACTAGCAATGAACAATTAGAAAACAATGCCATTTGTGATAATGTGAAAAAACATAAATACTTAGGGATAAATTTGACAAAATATATGTGAGAAGCATATATTAAGAGTTATAAAATATTGCTGGAAGGAATGCAGAAAGACCTAAATAAATTAACAGATTTATGTTTGTTGATTGGAGGACTCAATATTATTATAATGTCAGTACTCTCCAAATTGATTAATATAGTCCCTATCATAATCTAAACATACATTTTCATAGAAAATGAAAATCATATTCTAAATTTTCTACAGAAAGGCAATAGACACAGAATGACCAAAACAATCCTGAAAAAGAATAAATTCAGAGAAAAAAATACCAATTTGAAGATTTACTATAAAGCTACAACAATCAAGACAGTATGGTATTTGCAAAAGGTTAGTAAATTGAACAGTAGGATAAAATTAAGAGTTTCATGATATTATTTGTACACTCAATTGATTTTCAACAAAGGTGCCAGTTATTCATTCAATAAAAGCAAATTATTCAATAAATTGTGTCTGAACAGATGGATCTTTTTATAAAAAACCAAAACAAAAAAAACTTATCCTCAACCACTACTACACTATACGCAAACATTAATTGGGAATGAAATATAGATCTAAAAGCTAAATATAGTTTCTAAAAGAAGACATAGGAGAATATATTTATAACTTGAGAGTAGCAAAGATTTCTTAGGAAGAAACAAATCAATTAACTATACAGAAACAACAATAACTATATTTTATTAAAGCTTTCTGCTCTTTGAAAGGCAACACTAAGAAAAAGAAAACCCACAGGCTAGAAGAAAATACTTGTAAAATATATATCTGACAGATGCTTGTATCTAAAATATATAAATAACTCCCACAACTTATTAATAAAAAGACAAACATCTCAATAAGGGAAAAACTGGCAAAAGACAAGCAAAAACTTTATAAAATAAGATATGAAAGGCCATTAAGCACATGTAAAAATACTCAACACTATAAGTTTTCAGTTTAACCACACTGAGATAATGCTACCACCCTCTGGAATAGCCAAAATTAGAAAGACTGACAATGTCAAATGTTGTTTGGTGTTGGATATGTAGCATCAGAACTCTCATATGTTGCTGGTAGGAAGTTAAAATGATATACTTATTTTGGGAACAGGTTTTGCCTTTTCTTATAAAGTTAAACATAGACCCTATTTATTCCATTTCCTGGATATTTACCCAAAAGAAATGAAAAGTGAATTCCAAAAACATGCATTTAAAAATGTTCAGGCCGGGCGTGGTGGCTCATGCCTATAATCTCAGCACTATGGGAGACCGAGGAGAGAGGATTGCCTGAGCCCACGGGTTTGAGACCAGCCTAGACAACTTGGTGAGACCTTATCTCTACAATAAATCAAGAAAAATTAACCGGGCATGGTGGCACATGCCTGTAGTTCCAGCTACTTGGAAGGCTGAGGCGGAAGGATCACCTGAGCCCAGCCTGGGTGACAGAGTGAGACACCAACTCAAAACTAAAAAATAAAATAAATGTTCAAAATGGCTTTATCTTTAATAATCAAACTACAAAAATGTTCAAAGTGGCTTAATCATTCATAACTAAAAGTTACAAAACTCCAATAGTCTCAACAGGAGAATGGATAAACAAATATTCTTCAAATGAAATATGACTCAGCAATAGAAAGGAATGAACTACTGATATATTTAAGAACATGGATGAATATTATGAATGATACAGAATATATTATTGATTCCATTTACATAAAGTCCAAGGACTGGTAAAACAAATCTACGATGACAATAATTAGAAAAATGATTTCCTCTAGCAGGGCAGTAGACTGAAAAAAGGCATGAGGGAACATTCTTAGGTGATAGTAATATTCTGTGTCTTTAGAATAGTGCGGGTTGAGTTTATGTGTTTTTCAAAACTTATCAAATTGTACACAAATAAAATCATGATGCAACTTTTATCCAAAAAAACTGCAACAATATTGAAATCTAATTACTAGGGTTGCTTTGCTCAGCAGTATGAGTTAACAGTTCTGAAACTAATATTCTAGGCTTGAGAAAATAAGCAAATATAATGAATTTCTGACTTTTGGAGAAGGGAATTGCACATATGGAAAGGGAACTAAAGACTAAAAGTTGCATTGTGGTGTTGAAATGGAATTGGAGGTTAAAGTGTTTAATGAAAAAATACATGTGTTGTGTGGGGTAAAGCCACATAACAAGGAAATACAGGCAGTTTTTAAGAGTTATGGGCAGCCTCCAGCTGTCAGTCTACATGGAGCTACAGCCAAAAGAAAACGAATTCCTCAGTCTGAGAACCACAAGGAATTGAAGTCTTCCAACAACCTCTGTGATAACAGAAGTGAATATTTCTCCAGTCAAGCCTCAGGTGAGACCACAATCCCAGACAGTAGCTTAATTGCAGCTTTGTAGTATGCTAAACAGAAGCCACCTTAATAACTGATGTCTTAATAATATTGAGTCCTATAATCTATGAACATAGTATATCTGTGCATTTATCCAGGTCTTTTTAAAATTGATCCCAGCAATACCTTGTGGGTTTTTTGAGTATATGTTTTGCATATTTTTTCAAATTCATCTCTATGTATATTCTGACCCATTACTGAAAGATATTAGAGGCAATGACATTTCAGCAACGACAAGTACACATAGTACCCAAATTTGATTTCTAAATACCATTCTCCACTAAAAGAAACCAGGAATCTTTGGAGAAAAGATTCCATGCCCAGGGCAGGGAAAGTACAAGATGGATCTGGAAAATATTGTTTTTCCAGAAAATAAGAAAGGCTTAAAGAATGATGGGAACATATTGGAAAGATAGAGGATGTGTCCTGAAACGAACTCCCAGTGGGCAAATCTGGAACAATTTGAGCATCAAAATGTATCATAATAGTAAATTATGAACTATTGATTGAAAGAAGAAACTGCAATTCCATATTGATATGAGAGAGAGGAATGCTCCTTAAAGTAAAATGTCAACTGAAAAATATAAAAGAAATCGTGTAGTTTAGAAAATAATAAATGGATCTTCAAACTAATAGGTAAAAGTTTGATGATGAATGGGATGTTTACATAGTCTTAGAGCATCTCCACTAATTAATCTATTAGTTACCATGGGAAAATAGTAGCTTTACAATAAAGGAAATTTGTGGATATCACCCTAACCAAGTGATAGGTTTAATATCATTTGTATTGGGACAAACCAAAACTCAGGAGGAGAACACAACATCATTTTTGTTTCTGCATTACTTCTGCCAAAAAAGTAAAACCTGAATCTAATCATGAGGAAACATCAAACACCCAGATTGAAAAACTTTCTATAAAATAGCCTTTACGCATCAAAAATGTTAAGGACAAGGAAAAAAAAAAAGACTGAGAAGCTGTATATCAGTTATGTATTGCTATATAACAGTATTACCATAAACTTAGTGGCTTAAAGCAGCACGCAATCATTATCTACCAGTTTCCGTGAATCAGGAGTCCAGGTTTGACTCTGATAGGTCCTCTGCTCAGGGGAGATCTCACAATCAAGGTGTCAGAGCTCTGGCCTCAACTGAGGCTCATTTGGAGAAGGATCCACTTCCGGGCTCACTCTGGCTGTTGGAGGAATTCAATTTCTTGTGATTGTAGAACTGAGGGACTTAGAAATTTATTGCTGAGTGCCAATTGGAGATCTTTACAGGCTACTGGGTGGAGAGTGCTCTCAGCTTCCACCTGTAGTTTCTTGCCATGTAAAGTTCCCCTACATGGCAGCTTGCTTCCTCAAAGATGGCAAGGAAGAGAGACTCTGGCAAGATGGACGCTACAATGGTCGCTTAATGATGTGGTTAGGTGTTAGGTGATTTTATCTTTGTGCAAACATTATAGGGCATACTTACACACACCTAGGCTATATGGCATAGCCTAGTGCTCCTAGTCTAAAACTTGTACAACATGTTACTGTACTGAATACTGTAGGCAAATAATGATAGTGTTCGTGTATCTCAACATATCTAACCATAGAAAAAATAAAGTAAAAAAGTGGTGTTATAATCATATTGGATCACCAGCATATGTGTGGTAATCACATACAACCCATCACCCTTGCCTTATTTTAATTTTTGAAAATAAAGTCAAGGTCCTGCTTTCACACTAGGAGAAGAGATCACACCAGGATGGGAATCACAGTGGCCATCTCTCAAAAGTCTGTCTAGAATAACACTGTGTAGGAAAACACAGCCCCTGGGACATATCATGTGTTGGGTAGATATTTGTTGGGTCAATTTAAAAAGAAATGTGGGTGCCTACTCTCTTAGAGTACCTTGACAGTACTTCTGAGTATTGTATATGTCAGCAATTAATTGTTTCTTTTAGTGATCTTGTGAGTCTCATCACACTTAACCTTTTACACTTAGCAGTGGTAGGCTCAGTTTTCTGTTGATAGTCCTGGAGTACATATTTCAAGTTGTTGCAGAGCAGAGATCAGCCTAATATTTTAGATGCCAAACAATCTTTTAAATGTATAGATTTAAATAAGTTCCTGATTCTCAAGTTTAAGGACAACTTATGAATAATAACATTGTGTTGTAATGCAATAATTCCAGTGAGTGCACGGCCTTTCCTTTCCCAGGTCAAACATGGAATTTTCTATTCAAGTCTCCTGTAGCAGTCAATAATTCAACTAGATATACAAAAGCTGATCCATGTAAAAAGACTTTACGCAAGGGATGGCCAGCAGCTGCTCTTTGTGTCACCAAAGGTTACACACACAGGAAGTGAACTTACATTAAGAAAGGAGTACACTAAGCACACTTTCCTGAAAGAGGAATATAATACAGATGGTTCATGATGAAAAACAACTGTGGATTTTTTCCCTAGAGATTTTTACAAATGGGATGGATAGTCACCTGTTGGTAATACTTTGAAGACCTATCTAAGAAGCAGATCAGTCTAAGGCACTCTTGAAGAGCCTTACTGCCATTTGACACGCATTTTCACATTAATTTACTATGAAAAGTAAGTGACACAGAGGAATTACACTGCTTTTATTGATAAATAATATTAGCCACTCACAGTAACATAAAATAAAATAAAACATTCATAACCAGAACAAATCTATATTCCTTCCAAAAACTTTTCTGTTAAAGAGATTTCATTCTCTAGAGAAAACACCCTATGCTAGTCCGAATGACTAAAAATAAAATAATTCATTTAGAAGGAAATTGCAAGGAGTGAAACATTTTAAAGTCAACTGCATCAAGGTATGACACACTTAACTAGAAACCAGTTTAAAAGTAGGTCATCTAAAATAGACTCTTTAAAAATTGAAAGAACAAAGATGTGTGTTTTTCAGAGCAAATCTAGAGAAACAGGTTTACTAATCTTGGACTTCTAGTCGAGAGAATCACAATTTTCCTTTATAAATTATAGGTTAAGAATTTTTAGTTGATGCTAACAGTCTAATTTTATACATGTCAAATGATTTCATGACACAATTATGTAGACTGCCCCCTCCCGCATATGTAAGGAAATGTGTGCTTTAATTATCACATCAGAGGAAAGGAAAGAATATCATGACTAGAGGTAAATTTTTTATCTTTCAGGAGTAGCCTTTGGATAAACTTCTTTGAATCAATACTTTAAAAAAAAATCAACATTTTGCATTTTATTAAGATCAATTACGACATAAGCAAGACTCCAAAATTAGGTGCACTAAAAGTTTTGTCAAAATTATCCCTGAACTTTGATACAGGCTATGAAAATACTACTTTTTGGTGGCTGGGCATGGTGGCTCAAGCCTGTAATCCCAGAACTTTGGGAGGTCGAGGCAAGAGGATTACCTGAGTTTGAGGGTTCAAGACTAGCCTGGGCAACATGGCAAGACCTTGTCTCCACAATAAATCAAAAGAATTAGCCGGGTGTGGAAGTGCGTGCATCTAGTTCCGGCTACTTGGAAGGCTGAGGTGGAAGGATCTCCTGAGCCCAGCAGGTTGACGCCAGAGTGGCCGTGAGCTTGAGCTTGCCACTGCACTCCAGCCTGGGTGACAGAGAAAGACTCCAACTCAAAAAGAAAGAAAGAAAGAAAATACTACTTTGTAATAAATCAAAGGCTGTGTGGACATCTGGACAAAGCCAAAAGTTCATTCTTTATATAGTCACAATGACTAGATTTTCTCATTCTGTTTTTATAGGAAACTGCACAACATATTTAATGGGAATAACTTGTAGCCATTCCAATTTGGAAGTTTCAGGTTAAAATTTCTACCTACACTTACAGAAAATTTTGTCTTTAAATGATAGTACTTCCAAGAGTAATCAAGAAATCAATGGAGAAAAGGAACTACATCCACCAAAGAGGCCTCAATTCCTTCAAGTTCATTTGTTTTAAGCCTTCTCTGACTGTGAATCACTGAGATGATGCAAAAATGAGAAGTGTTACACGAGCTATTCTAGCGTGACAGGAAGACCTGCTTAATCACTTTCATATTATGGCTAAAAGTTCCCTGTAAATCTGGAAAACATTTCCGTAATGTTTTAAAACGCTAGAATTTGTCAGTGCGAGTTATTTTTTTCTTTGAAATAGTTACCTTAGTAGACTGTATTTTTTTTTTTTTTTTACAAACTGAGTTGCCATCACTGAAAACTTTTTGGTAAGTTCATCTTTGGATTGCCTCCAGAATCTGCATTCATCTTTTTGCATCTCTTCTGTAGTGACAATATTGACTTGTTTATTTTAGGCTGAGAGTGAATTTGCTTCTTTGAATATTTTAAACCACCCAAAGTCATCCTATTTATGATCTGGTGGGAAATAACAATTTGTAAATAATAAAACATGATTATAAAGTCATAGGATGAATTTTTATTCTTTAGATTGTAAGTTTATACTTTTCTTCCATTTGCTAGCTGTACAATCACAGGTTATTTACTCAACTGCTCAATGCTTCAGTTTGTAACAGAAATAACAACAGCCCACATACGCTAATCATGCCTGTTAAGTGATATAATAAATGTACAGCGGTAATTAGAGTATCCAGTATATAGAGTTCAAGATTCTTAGCCAGATAATATAATCTTATATAGAGACTTGTATCCTTCCCTTTCCTATCAAACTCCTTTCTCCATTTATTCAAGACCAGCAGCTCATGCAAAAGTCACTCCAGATCCATTCTCTGAAGTCAGCCCTCCCTCTTTGTTGTCACTAATTCATGTTGTAATTCTCTTTCCAATCACGGAGTCCTAAAGATTGACTGTGCACCAGGACTTTTAAATCCATCCTCTTCATCCCACTCCCAACACTTGTCTTTAATCTGTGAACCCATGCGTTCTCCATGTTGCAGGAAGGGTGATCTTTCTAAAGTGCAAGGCTGATGGAGTCCCTTCTCTCCGAAAGCACATTTGTGGCTCCTTATTGCTTTCTGCATACAGGACAAGCTTCTCAGTAGGATCTACCAGGCTGTTTGCAATCTGATCCTGGCTTGCCTATCACAGAAGCATCAGTGCCACATTTCTTGAAATGTAGCATGCTCTTTCTTTTCCAGTCGTGGCCCTACCTTCCACTTAAGGCTCATTTAGGAATCAGGTAATTTGACAACACCTGCTCATTCTTTTCACCATATTGTAATTCCTTAATTTACATCAGAGCATCAGCTTCTGAAAGGCAAGCACTGTGTCTTTTCCATGTGAGTCTTAGTGAGTGCCCCTAGGCCCTTGCGCTCAGGGTTGAATCCCTTGGAACATAATTGGTCTCTAGTTATTTAGTGAATGAATGAATACTTGAATAATGTTTCTAATGTTTTATTTGCTGTCCTTGGGACTCATTAACAACTATTATTGTTATTAAGAATTTTAAAAATTAATTCTCCCAGATTAGAGCTTTCATATTTATCCTCTCTGCCCTGGAAAAACCTCTGTGTTCTCCCAAATAATCGCATAGCTCTTCCTCCCACTTAATTTGGGACTGTGCTCACATATCATCTCAGAGAGATCTTTTCAGACTGAATAAGTAAATAGTCATCCCATTGCCAAACATGGCTTTTTTTTTTTTATAGCACTTAATTCTGGACATTATATTGTTAAATAAAATATATGGGAAGCCATTGTTTCTGACTGAGCTCCTGCACTAGACCCCAACTGTCCAAACCAAAATGGAGTTGCTCATGCTAAGTTTCACTTAAACTGAAATGTTAAAACACAGGAAAATGCCCCAAAATGCTAGTTTTTACTAAAAAACAGACAAACAAGCAAATAAAACCAGAAGATTCACAGTAATCAAGCAGCTGGGGTCAAGTTTACCTGAGCTGACGTGATAGGAAAGTCCCCTCTGTTTTAACCTACAAGGAAAGTAACTTTGCAATGACCAGTTGACTTTTTGTTCCTTGTTTCTACTTTCTTCAGTCTTTTTTTCTGCCTATAAAGCCCACCTCCTCTGCTCAACACTTTGGAGCACCTTTCTAGATTTTTAGATGGGATGCCGCCTGACTCATGCATTGCTAATAAAAGCCACTTGGATTCTTACATTACATTTGTTGACGTTTTATTTTTTGACAGTATTCTCTATTTATTATTTATTTGTTTCTTATTGGTATTTGTAGGCTCTACAAGGTGGAATTTGTTTTTTTCAGCTCCTACAATACTGCCTGGCACATAGCAGATGGTTAGTGTTAAATGAAGTATTGAATACAAGAAGAGCAAGACTACAGCATCTTCAAGAGCAGTAAATTGTGTCTGTTCCACATTATCTAATCTAAAATGTTATAGACTATAATTGATAAACATATACACACATCTGTTAATTGAAATCCCCTAAAAAGGCTATATCTGCCTTTTATATATTTTCAAAGTGGTTAATTTTATGCATCAGTTACAGGATGCCTCTTAAGGTAGATATTAATAGTGGGTACCCTTGGTGGTGGGGGAATTAAAATTAATTAGTTGAAGATCTTCAACCTGTGGAAAAAGATGCAGAATGTTGTTTGAATCAGATCTTTGTTGTGCTAAGCATAAAGTGAAGTTTTACCCTTAGTTATATAAATATAGGATAGAAAGGTTTACCCCACTTGAAGTATGGATTGATAGTGAAAACAAAATGCTGCCATTCCCTGAGATCCCTGGTGAGCAGAAGGTCTCTGAGATGGAGTTGGATGAATTTGCATATGGAGCCTGGAACCTCTGTAGGAGAACTAAAACTTGTGTTTTTATTCCCTGTGATTTACCACTGGGTGGGTGGGATCTGTCAAGTTGAAACAGGGTGTCCTTGGCCTAGGCACAGGAGCAGAGAAAATGAATGATCCCCTTGAGAAAAAAATGATCTACCCAAAGGGCAGAGCTCTTAGGCCCTTCTGCCATGTGAGAACAATGTTCCTCTCTTACTCTTAAACCTTCTACCATATGAGCCTATAGTAAGAAGATCCACACCAGATGCCAGTGCCTAGATTTTGGATCTCTCTGTCTTCCAAACTGAGAAAGACTTTATTTCTGTTCTTCACTAATAATAATAATAATAGAGAGAGACAGTTTGACCCCAAGTTACAGGAGTTTATAGGATCTTGCATTTGCAGGGCCCATCTGAGTTTCTGGGAGTTCCCTAGCAATGTATTCAAGCGGTTGTTCTCATTTAACTGCTGATTTTGACATTAGACGTCACTCAAATATTTCTTCCTCAGACTTCTTCAGTAATAACAGGCATTTTGGAAACCCGACTAAGGAGATGTTGAGTTAGGGATACATTTAGTTTGGTTTAAGTGGTTTTTTTCTTTATCTGGTTCAAAGCTCATTTTATTTATCATTAAGTTTTTGCGAGCCACCCTGGTATAGGAATGACTTGCAAGTGTTGGGACTCAGAAAATTCTTCCTCAGAGTACTGCCAGAGGCTGTGAGTTCAGAAGCGAGAAGTGCCTCAGAGGCAAGAAGGTCACTCTGACCTTTCCTTGCCTTTTCGTGTGAGAACTGGCTAAAAAGGTCACTCTCTGACCCAACTCCCCTGAAAGTAGGTCAAAAGACCTTCATGTGACAGCTATTTTGCTCTATGCCCAGAGGAAAGGGAAACTACATAGAGAGACAAAGAAAACTCTGAATAAATAGACCTTGCTGAGTTCCCTCCTCAGTTTATCACCTTTAGATCATAACCCTTTTTGTCCAATCATGTTTCTCCACAATTATTTGCTTTTTTTTTTTTACCAGACTTAGGATAAGAATACACAGTGTACTATGTCAAGTAAAACACAATGGAAGAAGTTAAATAAATTTGTTACACTTTTGTTAATCTGTCTTTTGAAACAGGAGTGTCAGTCACGACCTTTGTGATGGATGAGGAAAAGGTATTACTTTTTCTCCCCTACACAAAAATATTTCTACCACCCACTCTTCAGAATCACCTGATCTCAGAGCAAGAAGCTGCTATGGTTTTAATGTGTCCTCCAAAATTTCATGTTTTGGAAACTTAATCCTCAAATTTGTGTGTTGAGGGACTTCGGGACTATTGGGAGGTAAAAGACACCCAAAGTAGAACCTTTGGGAGGTAATTAGGATTAGATAAGGTAATCAGGGTTGGGGCCCCATGATGGGACTGTTGGTTTTATAAAAAGAAGAAGAAAGATCTGAGCTGTCATGCTCTTTGGCCTTTTTGCCATATGATACCCTCTGTCATGCTATGACACAGCAAGTAGGCCCTCACCAGATGCTGGCATGATGCTCTTGGACTTTCCAACCTCTAGAACCACGAGCTAACTAAGCTTTTTATAAATGGCCCAGTTTCTGGTATTCTGCTATAGTAACAGAAAATAGACAAGACAAAGGGGCAGAATTGCTACTGTGATATAAATGTACCCTACATCATCTGTTGTTGGAAGTATGTGGATAGTTCAGGGGCAACAAGCTCTTTCTGATTTGGGGAATCCAGAAAATTGTGATGAGACTAAGTTTAAAATGAGTCTACAAGATTTTTAAAATTTATTGGACAAATATTCAATGGTTAGCAAAGGATTCTGAAAGAAATAAAATGTGAATGTTAACTTTTACCAGACACTACTGAAGAAAATATCAATTATTTGATCCCTAGGGAAAAATAGAAAGAAAAGAATGTAGAATATGATTTTAGGGCCTTCACTGAGGTTCTGCCATTTTCTGACCTATTTGCACACACACACAATTTGATATTGAGAAGGATCTCCAAAATACCAGAATTATCGTTTGGAGGGTTGGCCCGTTTTAGTGCAGGCTTCTCCTGTTAGGTAAGTGTTCTAGAAACCTATCAGCATCAGTGCTCTAGCTAGCATTGCTGTGGAAGCCTGTGTTTGGCTTCAGTTATTCTTTTTTTTTTGGAGACTCAACACGCTTGCCCATTTCATGATAGGTGATTTGTGAGTGCATCTGCCTAGAACATGCAGAGTGTTAGCAATTTTTGACCCAAAACAGCATGGCCTCCAGGCCCCACCCTCCTTATTCACCTGATCTCACCTGGTGCAACTGTTTTTTTATTTCCTCAGGTGAAAAAGCTACTCAAAAGGAAATATTTTGCTGATGTGGAATAGGTGAAACAAAAAACAGCAGAAGCATTAAAAGGTATCAAAATTGATGAGTTCAAAAACTGTTCTGAGTAGTGGAGAAAGCATCTTAAAAGGTGTATTGCATCAAATGAAGAGAACTTTGAAGGTGACTGAAGTTTAAGCATGTAAGAATAAATACATAATTTTTAATAAATGAATTCTGTTTTTGGGGGGTTCCCCCATATATACTGAACCTCACAATGGAAGAAGAACACAGTGTTTGATGTTGCCTGACTCCTGGCATTCAAGAGCACTGCATTCAAACTTCATTATGCTAGCAGACACGATCAATGTGTTGGGGAAGGTGATTTTTCTTGTAGTTGAGAAATTGAGATTCTAGAAATGGTGGGCGTATTCTGAGAATGAATTTCTCCCCAAATGAAAACTCTATATAAACACTGATTAAGACTGTAATATTGAAAGGTACAATGATAGGAATACAAATGTTGATAAAGAAGGACTTATATGATTATCTCCTGCTGGTTGCTCCTGTGTTACTGAGAATGCATTGCTGCATAATCGGCACAGTGCTTGAAAGTCCTAAAATAAGCATTTGAAAATCAGGAGGTCATTGGATATGCAGGATATCTTTTGTTTGTCCCTCTAGGCCCTACTCTATCTCCTAGAAGACTGACCTGTGAGGACTTACACCAACAAGCTCCTTTGTCCTCTGGCTATTGGTTGCCTTGATTAATAGGGAGCACAAGTAAGAGACAGAAGGACAGGAGGAGAATGGGCTCAAAATTTTTATTCACCTGATATGGCAGACTAAACACAGTGGCAAATTCTCTGCTATTTCCCTCAGTGAGAGGTGAAGTCTAATTCCCTTCTCCTCTTTAATCTTGACTAGCCTAAGTGACTTGCTTGAACAATGCAGTAGAAGTGACATTTTGGAACTTCTGAAACTAGGTCATCACAAGAAGCCTTGCAGCCCTCATCTACCGGGTCTTCTTGAGCTTCCTCTTTGAACTTTGAGATGCCATATCAGAAGTATGACTACCCTGGTGGAGGGAACCACAGCAAGCTGGCCCTAGGCAGAGGCCACCTGGAAAGAGTGCAATGCTGCCCACCACCAAGCTGTTCAACCTTCCCTGGTAGACATGTGAGTGAAGATGCCATCTTGGAGGACATTCCAATCCCAGCAGATGCATGGTGGAGAAGAACCAAGGAACTCAGCCAACAGCAGAGGTGAGGCCCAAAGTGTATGACCCCATCGAGCTCTTCCAGCCATCTCTAGCTGTTGAAACCAATCCAGCTGAGGCTCTAGGCATTGTGAATCAGAGATATTCAGCCCTGCTATGCCCAGAATTCCTGACCTACCTAATTGTAAGTATAATGCATGATTATTGTTTTTACACTAGTAAGTTCAGGAGTATTTTTTACATAGCAACAAATAACCAAACACTTGACACCTTCCCAGCTGGCTGAGTTCCTCTGCTAAGGTCCCTTTAAGCCAACCCTCTCCTTATAGCTACTCCTGCTTTCTGGTCTGTAGAAGGTAGTGGCTCCCTGCCCTTGCTAGTTGTGCTGCCCTTTGTTGTTGGCTTTCTTCAATTTTGTCCACCTTTTAAAAATAGTTCCCCAATTAAACTCTCCTGAATTGTCCAGGGTGAGAATGCCATATATTCCCTGCTAAGATCCTGGTTGACATATCAGACCTCGTATATATTTCTCAAGACATACCTGTATTAGGAGCAGGAGGAAGGCTTCGGTCTGTGTAAGGAGGTTCAAAATTATGCTTCATAAAGCCACAGAAAAAGTTACTCCAGCAAAACACTATGTTTATATGCTCATTTCAAGTGCTTATATCAAGCAATTAATGCAGCATCCCAAATGAAATGCTTTTGAATACCTTAAACTAGACTAGACTTTCAAGGCCATCCATGATGTTTTCTGGATTCAATGAGTCTAATCTACTCTTTCACTTGTGAGGAAAATGGTTATTTATTTTCTGGCACCCTGCAGTATTTTATTTTAAATTCAGGGGGTACCTGTACAGGTTTGCTACATGGGCATATTGTGTGATGGTGAGGTTTGGGCTTCTAGTGTTCCCATCACCCCAACAGTGAACATGGCACCCAATAAGCAGTTTTTCCAACCTTGCCCACTTCCTTCAGTCCCCAGTGTCTGTTGTTCTCATCTTCATGTCTGTAGGCATCCAGTATGACTTTATATGTGAGAACATGCCATATTTAGCTTTCTGTTTCTGCATTAACTTGCTTAGAATAATGGCCTTCAGCTGCCTCCATGTCACTGCAAAGGACATTATTTTTTTTCTTTTTTTTAATCACTGTACGTATTATTTTATTTAATAGTTACATCACACCTTCTGTATTCGAGGTACTCTTCTAAGGTCTTTACAAATAATAGCTCATTTAATCCTCCTAATAACCCTATCAGATATGCATGATTATTATCACCATTTTACACATGAGGAACCTGGGGCATGTAAGAGATTACATAATTAGTTCTCACAGCTAGTAAATAGCAGAGCTAGTATGCAAAACCACGCAGTTCGGCTACAGAGTCTGCACTCTTTCTGTTTTATGTTTTTAAGACTTGACAAGGAAGATTTAGAAAACAGGAGAAATGAGTCACCCTGGTCTAATGTGAGACTGGGCTCAGTAAATGCTGGTGCCTCCTCTTCTCACAGGCATCAAAAATGATGGAGAGAGAAAGGGGTTGTGAGGGCCTCAGATGATAGACACTGGAGAGGATAAGTGTGGTTGTTTCTGTTGCTGTGAAACAAAGTATCCCCAAAGTGAGTGGTTGTAAACAACAACACATTTTTATCTCCCAGTTTCTGTGGATCAGGAATTCAGATAGGGTACGTACAGCAGGTTCTCTAACCCACGATATCTGGAGTGTCAGGTGGAAGACTTAAAGGCTGGGGGTTGGAATCCTCTGAAGGCCCATTTGCTCTCATGTGGTTCTAGCTGGGTCTGTAGCCTGGAATACCCTTCATAACCCCTTATGCTCTATCTGATTCCAGGGATGATTGGAGAAATGCTACCCACAAAAGGAAATGCAGTTTTATATGTAAGAGATACTATTTTAGAGAACTGCCTTGGGTAATCATTTAAGGGTTTCAGTCAGGATTTCTGAAGAAAATAGAGGGTAAGCTCCAAATGGAAAACGGGATTCTTTATAAAAGTATGGGGAGGGCTTAAAGAAACCAAAAAAAAAAAAAAAAACATTATTTAAAACCCTGGGACTGGCGACAACTGAGAGCCATTACCTCTTCTAAGACTGAAGGAGCAAGGGAAGGGAGAAGTTACCAGAACTCTGAGAGTAGCTATTTGTAAAATGTCTGACAAGAGTCATGGACTTTAGAGATGGATGCAGATAACCAGGGATGACCCAGTGGAGTAGGAGGGTGGATAAACACTCCCATCTCATTGTCCGCCTGCCCTCTAATCTTCTGCTTTTCTAACCCAACTGGATGCTGTAAGTCCAGACGAGTGCATGCAGATCAGCCCCAGGATCACAGGGTAGGATGGACGGGGTCAGGGCAGACAAATGGAGTTATCCAACACACCAGCATATTACTGGAGGTGGGTGGGGGGCTGTGAAAGAAATGCATTTTTGGAAGGTCACCAGTTGTCCCTTGTAGAGTTTCAGGTGAATGCTATTGGAGTTTGTAATGCTATTATTAACAGACGTTATATTATGTTGAGTCATATGGAATTATTATATTTGTAGGTAAAATACTAGAAAAATATTGACAATTTCATCTAGTCCAACCTAGTATTCTGGGTACTTTCCAATAAAGTTACTCATGAATTAAGTGCTCAGATTAAATGACTAAAAATGTTACTCCTCATTGTTTTATTGTTGGGTATTTTTGAAGTTAGGATTGCCTAAAATACGTAAGTGGCCTGGGTATTCTAATTGCATTACATTTCATTTTTTTGTTGTTGTCCAGAGATGAGCCAAGATAAAAATATAAAGTCATACATGTTAATTAACTTGATTTAGTCATTCCACAATGCATATACATATTTCAAATCATCCTTTTGTACATAATAAACATTGGTCGACAATTTTTATTGGTCGACTAAAATAGTAAATAAGAAAAAGATAAAGTCAGCATAAGCTTTAAAGTAGGCATATTGCTTGGTACAACTCATGACAGTCTGTCTTTCATGCCCAAATGAAATGGTTTAACCTACCTAACAGTTTGTCCTTTCAAGGTAGACAGCCTTGAATCCAAGCAGAGAATTGTAAGAATTTTGAGTTTTAGGGAGGCCTAACAATAAGTAGGAGAGGTTCAGGATAGACCACAGGAAAGACAAGTTTTGAATTTTACCTTTAAGTTATGCCTTTGACCGTATTTTCCTCTAATAACATATTGTTTAGTAACCTATTGGATAAAGAAGCACTGAGGTTTTGATTTGCTTTGTTGCTCTTCCTTGCAATGAATAGGGTGCAAGACAGGATGTTGATTAATGTGGATTTTAAAGGACATGCCCACTGAGACAAATATTTAAAAATTTTACCTCTTTCCACTATGCATAGGGTAGAAACAGACAGTCCTCCTGAAGTAATCTTGGTTACATAAAGAATTACTTGACTGGAATTGTAGACAATAGCAGATCTCTGACATGTTCACGTTCCAATCCCCAGGATCTGTTGTTACCTCTTGTGATAAAAGGGACTTTGCAAATGTGATTAAGTTAAGCCCCTCCCCCCCTTTTTTGAGTCAGAATCTCACTCTGTCACCCAGTCTGGAGGGCAGTGGCATGCTCACGGCCACCCCAGCATCAGCATCGACCTGCTGGGCAACAGTGATCCTTCCGCCTCAGCCTTCCAAGTAGCCAGAACTACAGGCACACACTACCATGCCTGGCTAATTTTTTATTTATTGTAGACACGAGGTCTCACCAAGTTGCCAGGACTGGTCTCAAACCCGCGGGCTCAGGCAATCCACTGCCTCAGCCTCCCAAAGTGCTAGGATTACAGGGTGAGTCACCAAGTCCGGCCAAGTTAAGTGTTTTTTGATGAGGAGATTATCAGATTGGCCTGTATCATTTAGGTGTTCTCAATGTATCACAAAGGTTCTTATAAGAAGGAGGCAAGATGATTAAAGTTAGAATAAGGGGTTGCAATGATGGAAGTAGAGATTGGATGTAGTTGAATGTAGATTGGAGGGCAATGTAAAGATTGGATGTGGCCATGATCCAAGGAATGCCAGCAACCTCTGGAAGTAGGAAGAGAAAAGGAGTAGATCACCCTCCAAAAAGCACCAGCCTTGCAGACACATTAATTTTAGTCTTGTAAGGCTCAATTCGGATCGCTGATCTCAAGAACTGTAAGAGAATAAATTTGTGTTATTTTAAGTCAATAAATTGGTGGTAATTTGTTACAATAGCCATATGAAAACTACTGAAAGTGGTTTCCCTAGTTATATGAATATAGGATGAGGAGGTATTTCATATCGTTATTCATTAAAAAGCTTTATATGCAGTTTGCATGAAGAGTCCAGGAGTCTCAGTGAGATTGGGACCATGATGTATTCCCAGAAATTTGGGAAGGTTAGGGAAGACTAAGGTGATTCTAACCAAGACATGGCAACAGAGAAGGGCAATGGCATGCTTGAGAACAATGTTTCCTTAGGAAAGGGGATGGTCTTGACTAACCTAGGATCCGCATGAGATTCCAAGAATTGTGGGGGAGAACTGGTCTGGCAAGGCTTGTAACTTAAGGCAGGAAGCTCCTCAATGAGGCTGGGACCAAAATATATGTCCAGATACTCAGCCACTCAGTTGTGGTATCATGTTTTGGGAAATAATGACTGAACAAGGTATTGTGAACCAAAGGAACTCTACACTAGGAATGCAAGTGAGAGGCATTCCTGGAAGCCAGTGCAGGGGCTTTGTCCAGCAAGGGCTGACAAGGGTCTGAGAACTATTGGGATCAACAGTGATGCAGTGTGGCAACGAGAAACAATGGTGACGGAGGGCTGACAGGATATCAGTTCCCTCTCCCTTTGGTCTCTGGGAAAGGATTGACCGATTTGGAACTGAATGATCCCTGAAGGTTCTGTGTAAATGGGAAGAGGGGTATGAAGTATAAGAAGTGGTGTGAAGTATAAGAGGATATCTGGGCCTATCTATGAAAAGGATCTGCTTTGACTGAGTGATTAATTAGAACAAAATAAGTGATGTGCATAAGTATTCTATTCTATCAGTTTGTGAAGCAGATCATACCAACTACACATGGTATTTGTTTTGTGTTAAAAAATTTAAAAACAGACTTCTAGCCTACTCTGTGTGTACTTTAAGAAATATGAACTGGACTGTGCCGGTTTCCATATTCTTTGCTTTTGCCCTTAACACACACACACACACACACACACACACACACACACACACACACACACACTTTTGCAATACAGAACCGTAAAACTAAAGGATTACACATACATATCTCATCGCCTTAGAATGTTATCTTTACATGCTTCCATAGAGCAGGTATTCATTTCCCAAAATTTGTTTAGCCTTTATTGAAGGACTGCTTTATGTCAGACATTGCTCTAAGATTTTACATAGCTCATCTCATTTAAACCTTTCCTCAATTGAGTGACGTAGCTTTTCTTTCCATTTTACGAATGAAGAAATAGGTTCATAGAACTCCAGAATTTCTACTAGATGGTTTTAAGGATGAATCTCTATCCACATTGTTGGTTTTATAAACATCAATTAAGGGCACACTTAAATCAAGTGACAAGTGAAACATGAATACTAGTAGGATGCTTACATGTAGTTAGTCTAGGGGCAAAAATCAGGATATAATATAAATAGAAGTTGTAATATAACAACAATTTACCTGTCTCTTATTTTCTTCCTATTAATCACTCACTCCTATTAACAAGTAGCATATCTCTCTTAAACTCCACTTCCTCCACCAAGTACCTGACTTACACATGTGCCAAAGATGCATTATAGATGTATAAAAAGCACCACACTGTGCATTGCATATATATTGGTTGAATAAAAGTTTAGCAAATACATAATCTGAAATGCACAGTAACAAATAGGGGAGATAAAGAGAATGCTCGAGACCATTTTCAAAGTTATAAACTGATTTTAAAAATCACAGCTACAGAATACCAACCTGACATATACCCCCTTTCAAAAGAAAACTTGAAAGCACACCATAAATTTGAAAGATAGGATTGTAAAAAATCTCTCAACTCTAAATAATTCTAGCTACAAAATAAAATTTTTTGATATTGTGATGACCCCCAAAACAGAATTATCTTTTGGAGGGCCAGTCCCTTGTAGTATACTTAGAATTTTTTCCTCTGGATCAAACGGTCAACCAAAGTTTTTGTCTGGAAGTTTTGAGAATGTTGTGTCATGATTTGCGGAAGAAATGTCCTGAATTGTTGAAACAGGTGACTGGTTCTTCCATCATGACAATGCACCTGCCCACTCTGCACTGAGTGTTCAGCAGTTTTTGATCCCAAACGGCATGACCCCTATGCCTCACCCTCCCTATTCATCAGATCTTCCCTGAGTGATGGTTTTTACTTTTTTTGTTTTCCTGGATGATGAAAAAAGTCCTCAAAGGGGAATGTTTTACTGATGTAGAAGAGGTGAAACAAACAAAAAAGGTAGAATAACTAAAAGACACAAAAATTGATGACTTCAGAAACTGTTCTGAGCAGTGGAAAAAGTGTCTTGATAGGTGAATTGTGTCAAATGAAGAGTACTTTGAAGGTGACTAAAGTTTAAACAATGTAAGAATAAATACACACTTTTTATAAATAAATTCCTGGTTTTTTTGGTTCCCCCCTGGTATATAGAAGAGAATTGCCCTCTTAATTTTTTATTTGCTTTTGATATTTGGAGGGCTATATTTTATACATGAACACCAACTGCCATTTGAAGTAGATATTTCTACTGCCTACTGGTATGCATTCTTTCCTTCTCCTGACAATACTCAGAACTTATGCAGACATCTTCTACTGTCTTCACACCTTATATGGGCTTCAGGAAGACCCGACTTCACTACTGGCTCCAGGGATGGCTCTTGTGTGGCTAAGGTTAAGTGCATCACTACTACCAGTGAGTGATGCAGAAGACATGTGACCCAATTAATGTTAAGAGGGGTTTTCAAGGAGCCTCTGAGAAAAACTCCTCGTAATGAGAGAGATTTTCAGATTTTAACTCTCTTCTTTGAATGTTGTCGGGGCTCTCCTGCAGCTGTTTTGCTACTACTCTGAAGATGAAGCTTCTGTTAACAGCAGAGAAATGAACTGGAGCCACAGGATAAAATCACCCCAAATTCTACCATCTTCCTCTTCTTCTCATTAATTGGACCAATAAATATCTGATTGCTTAAGGTAGTTTCAATTGAGCTCTCTGTAATTTGCAGGTGAAGTATTCTCATTGATAAATCATCCACTTTTTATTCTAACCAATGGTTCTGCTGTAAATATAATCCAGATGTTAAGTCAATAAAACACATTAAAAAGACAGTCCTAGCTCATGATATCAAAATGATAGGTTGTGCAAACCCAGAAATCTTTATAAAGGAGCCTACCATGCCAAGTACATACCCTCTAAAGACGACATTAGTTTAAAAGTTTAATTCAAATGTGCCTGTTCTGAAGTAAAGTTTCAGTTTCCCAATGTTGTACATTGTTTGTTTTGTGCAATTATATGTTCCCTATGATAGCAGGAAGCCTAAGTAATAATTTACTTGGCAAAGGGAAGTGAAGAGTAAAGATGAGTATATACTTTGTTTATGAATTCCTATATAACCTTGCATATTTTGACACCATGTGAAATGATTATAATTTTTTAAAAAGGCTTAGCAGATTTTTTAAATCTAGCAAAGTAAACCAAGACCACAAATTTCTTTGTAAGCACATTTGAAGAGGACCACTAGAATCACAACTATTATATTTTGTTTCAAGTTATAGTGGTACTTTTTAGCTTAAAAAAAACATTTGACCTTTGAGTAGATGATGGTAATATATACATAATTTTTGAAAGAGCATTTTGGGTTTAAATGATCACAGACCTATCAACGTGGGGTTTCAAACTGAGACTATAATAAGCAATTAACTAAAATAATGTGTTCATTTTGTTTGATGACCTGGCAAGGAAGAACAATTAGCAATTTATGAACTCTTTTATTTACACTCAACTTCCCCAAATAAGCTCATAACATGAATAATAATTATGCTGTTGAGTATAAAATAGTATCCTGACTTCTGGCAAGATGGCGACGGGGCAACCTGGTCTATGAAACCCTCTGCATAGGAGAACGCAGAGGGTCTCTGGCTCTCTCCCTGGGAGCTGCAGACTCCAACACTGGCAGCCTGCTCTTCACATGGAGCTCGTCCGTGGCTACTGTTGGGGCATCGCAGCCGTCTGGACAGCCACTGCAGCTGCAGACACAGCAGCCGCCGGCACCGCCACAGCCTCATAGTGGCCATAGTACATTGTGCCACCAGTGCCTGAGGCAATCCACGCCTTCAGTCCTTGAAGCCCCTGAAAGATCTGCTGGGATCGCTTCCACCTCTGCTGCCACCGGGACGTCCTGCCGGCCGTGAGTCTCCTCCCCATGTGCCCTGAGGCGGGCTTCCATCAGGCTGGCTCCTGTCCGGCCCCACCCCCTCTGGGGTGAGCAGATGAGATAGCACCACCTGCTGGCAACTAAAGGTAACAACACCGAAACAGGAGAAACAAGCTTGAAAAAGAGACACGGGCCAGATTTGGGTGGTGAACGGAGGGCGATCTGAACTGTCCTTCACAGCAGGCCAGGGGCCACTGACCCTAACTGCAAATTAATTTACCAGCTTGAAAAGAAAGCTAGAAATCAGAGCTGAAAGGACATTGGACTTAAACGAAAAGTCTCAGAGTGTGCTCGATAGGTTCTGTTAGTTTAATGACTTGATTCTATTCTATTGTTCCTATTTTTTCTCTTCTTTTCTTTTCTTTTATCCTCTCTGTAAACCATATCTTTGTATAGAGGAACAGCACACCAATAAGGTGGTTGTTTAGCTTGTATGTTAACATCATTGTATGTCTCATTTTTTTTTTTGTATGGGAGCTGGTTAGTCTGCAGCCATGGTCTATTGTTTTTACCTGTTTCAGTTTAGGTCTCTCTCTCCATTTGTTGATACACTCGTCTGTTTCTCTCCTTACTCCTCTCTCTCTCCATCCCCCTCTTGCCCCCACAGTCTGCTCCATTCTCTTCCCTCTGCTAACCATATTGTATTTCAGGGAGTAAACCTACAACCCCACTGCACGGACAGATTCCAAGGCAGTGGGAAGTGGGTTTCAGATTATCCATAAACCTCTCGGCGAATACCAGGACCTGCAGATAGATTTTGAATCACAGCTCCCCCCTTAAGTAAATCTAAAAACTGCAAAAAGGACCACCCCCAACCTACAGTGCAACTCCAGAATTGAACAAAGTAAGAGGACATGCATAATGAATAGGAGATTAAACAAACAGAAGTAAAACCAATCCCTCTACCCTGAATAAAATAATTAAAGAAGATGGTGGCAGGGAAGGAAGGAAAAAGTAGGGAGGGGGAAAAACTGCACAAATGAAGAAAACCAAAAGAAGAATA
Organism: Carlito syrichta; assembly: GCF_000164805.1. Classification (NCBI taxonomy): domain Eukaryota; kingdom Metazoa; phylum Chordata; class Mammalia; order Primates; family Tarsiidae; genus Carlito; species Carlito syrichta. Next base: position 135,398 of record NW_007253582.1, on the reverse strand, counting down.
TAGGTCTCACACAGACCCCTGGGACACCAGACACTGAGAAGCAGATTCCAGAACACAAACAAAGAAGAGCCCCCAGAATGACTGGTCACATGCAACAAACCCAGACATCAAGACATTAATCGAGAGAATTTTAAAAATTGAGGAGATACAAGAGGAAAATAGGAATGAGCTGATGTCAGAAATAACAGCAGTAAAGAATACTGTGATGGAAATAAATAACAAACTAATAAGCATGGAAAGCAGAATAAGCCAAGCCGAAGAAAGAATCTCAGAACTCGAAGACCAAAACACAGAACTAACCCAAACTGTCAAAAGCATAGAAAAGAAGCTCAAAAGACAGAATAAAACCTTCAAGAGATGAATGATCACTTCAAGAGACCAAACCTAAGAGTAATTGGCCTTCCTGAGGCAGAGAGAGAAACAGAGGCCACACTGGAACAAACATTTCATGAAATCATTCAAGAAAACTTCCCTCATCTCATCAATGATGAAAAAATTCAAACACAAGAGATTCAGAGAACCCTTGCAAGATAACAAAAGAGAAGATAAACTCCCAGACATATAATAATTCACCTAAACAAAGTAGGTATAAAAGAAAAAATCCTAAAGACTGCAAGAGAAAAAGGTCAGGCTATGTACTAGGGAAGACCAATTAGAATAGCAGCAGATTTATCTACAGAAACCTTCCAGGATTGGAGAGCTTGGAGCCCTATCTTCAAAGTTCTAAAAGATAAACAATTTCAACTGAGAATAACCTACCCAGCCAAGCTAAGCTTCATCAGTGAGGGAGAATTGAAATCTTTCCCAGATATCCAATCCCTAAGAACCTACACTGCCACAAGACCGCCTCTACAAGAAACACTTAAGAAAGTATTGAACACAGAAGAGAAGGAAAAAGAACAACAATATTCTTCACAAGAGTACAGGCAAAAGATTAAAAACACACATGATCCAACTCTAAAACCAAAAGAAAGATAACATACAAACAGGAAGTTAACAACTCTGTAAGAACATTATGATAGGGATCAACTCTCACATTTCAATAATTAGTTTGAATGTGAATGGACTAAATGCACCACTGAAAAGACATAGAATGGAAAAATGGATAAAATATCACCAGGCAACAATCTATTGCCTTCAAGAGACTCACCTCACTAGAAAGGACACTCACAGACTCAAAGTAAGAGGATGGGAAACAAATTTTCAGGCAAATGGAACACAAAAGAAAGGCGGAGTCACGATCTGAATCTCAAACAAAATACCCTTTAAGCTATCAAAAATTTAAAAAGATACAGAAGGCCACTACATAATGATAAAAGTTTCAATCCATCAACAAGAAATATCCATCCTAAACATATATACACTGAACATAGGAGCACCAACTTTCATAAAGCAGCTCCTAGGTAAACTAAAAAAAGATATCAACTCCAATACCATCATAGCTGGGGACTTCAATACCCCACTCACAACCCTAGACAGATCATCAGGATGAAAAATCAGCAACAAGATCCAAAACCTCAATATGATTCTTGATCAAATGGACTTAATTGATACCTACAGAACCCTCCATCCAAAGACCACAGAACACACATTCTACTCATCACCGCATGGAACGTACTCTAAGATCGACCACATACTTGGCCATAAATCAAGCATAAGCAAATTTAAAAGGACTGAAATTTTACCATGCACCTACTCGGACCACAGTAGAACAAAAATAATCATTTACACCAACAAGGTCCCCCCAAAACCCACAAAGACATGGACACTAAAAGCATGATGCTAAACAACTCCTGGGTCAATGATGAAATCAAAACAGAGATTAAAAGATACCTGGAAACAAATGAAAATGAAGAAACACCTTACCAAAATCTCTGGGACACCATGAAAGCGGTAGTAAGAGGAATTTATATCCCTACAAACGCACGTGAAGAAAATGGAAGGATCACAAATTAACAGCCTAACAAGCCACCTAAAAAAGCTGGAAAAGCAAGACCACAAAAACCCTAATTTCAGCAGAAGAATCCAGATCACCAAAATAAAAGCCCAAATCCAGGACATAGGAGACAAAAAGATAATACAAAAAATCAATGAAACCAAAAGCTGGTTCTTCAAAAGGATAAACAAGATCGATGGTCCCCTAGCTAGACTGACCAAGAAAAAGAAAGAAAAAGCCCAAATAAACACAACCAGAAACACAAAAGATGAAGTCACATCTGATCCTGAAGAAATACAAAAGATCATTAGAGACTACTATGTACACTTGTATGGAAACAAACTTGAAAACCTTTCGGAAATGGAGGACTTTCTGTCACACACAACCTACCTAGGTTGAAACAAGAAGAAATTGAGACCCTAAATAGACCAATAACAATCAAGGAAATTGACTACATAATAAGAAAACTCCTACAAAAAAACCCCTGGACCAGATGACTTTCCAGCAGAATTCTACAAAATATTTAAGGAGGAGCTTACACCACTCCTACTGAAGGTATTCCAGGCGATGGAGAAAGACGGAATTCTCCCCAAATCATTTTATGAAGCTAACATCACATTGATACCCAAGCCAGGTAAAGACCCAACAAAGAAAGAGAACTACAGGCCAATATCTTTGATGAACATAGATGCTAAAATTCTCAACAAGATCCTAGCCAACCGGGTTCAACAACACATCTCAAAAATCATCCATCATGACCATGTAGGCTTCATCCCTGGGATGCAAAGCTGGTTCAACATTTGTAAAACCATAAATGCAATTAAATACATCAACAGATTTCAAAACAAAAACCACATGATTATATCATTAGATGCAGAAAAAGCTTTTGATAAAATTCAGCACCACTTCTTGATAAAAACCCTCAAACAGCTAGGCATATGGGGAACATACCTCAAAATAGTAAAAGACATCTATGAGAAACCCACAGCCAGCATACTCCTAAATGGACAAAAATTGGAACCATTTTCCCTGAAAACTGGAACAAGACAAGGATGCTCACTCTCACTCCTCCTGTTCAGTATAGTATTGGAAGACTTGGCCAGGGCAATCAGAGAAGAGAAGGCAATCAGGGGTATTCAGATAGGAAAAGAGAACGTCAAGCTATCTCTCTTTGCAGACAACATGATTGTGTACCTTGAAAATCCAAGAGAATCTGTCAAAAACCTCCTTTCACTGATAAAGGACTTTGGCAAAGTCTCAGGGTACAAAATAAATGTGCAAAAGACAATCGCATTTCTTTACACCAATAATAAACAAACAAAAACTCAAATAAAAAGCACAATTCCATTCACAATAGCCACACACACAAAAAAGAAATACCTTGGCATCTTCCTAACCAGAAATGTGAAAGATCTTTACAATAAAAACTACAAAACACTGCTCAAAGAAATCAAAGATGACACAAACAAGTGGAAAAATATCCCATGCTCATTGTGAAGACGTCCATCTTACCTAAGTCAAATCAACATTGTGAAGACGTCCATCTTACCTAAGGCAATCTGCAGATTTAATGTAATACCCATCAAATTACCAGCAACGTTCTTCTCAGACCTAGAAAAAACAACACAGGATTCACATGGCAACACAAATGACCAAGAATAGCCAGAACAATCCTCAGGAAAAAAAAAAAAAACAAAGCAGGAGGTATCACATTACCAGACTTCAAACTTTACTATAAAGCTACAATAATCAAAACAGCTTGGTATTGGTATAGGAAGAGGCATATAGATCAATGAAATAGAATTGAGATTCCAGAAGCAAAACCTGATGAGTTCTCAACCAACTCATCTTTGACAAAGCCTCCACCAACTACCACTGTGGAGAGGAGAACCTATTCAGTAAATGGTGCTGGGAAAACTGGCTAACAACATGCAGAAGATTGAAACAGGACCCCTATCTATCCCCATACACAAAAATTAACTCTAAATGGATCAGAGACCTAAATGTAAAACCTCAAACCATAAGAACCTTAGAAAATGGAGGACATACCCTCATGGAAATTGGAATTGGCATCCGGTTCCTGAACAAAACTCAAAACCCACAGGCCATAAGAGATAAGATAGACAAGTGGAATCTCATTAAACTGACAAGTTTCTGCAAAGCCAAAGAAACCATCAAGAGAGCAGGGAGACAGCCTACAGACTGGGAAAAAGTATTTGCCAACTCTAGGTCTGACAAAGGCTTAACATTTTGGATTTACAAGAAACTCAAACGTGCTGAAAAGAAAAAAACAAACAACCCCATTATAAAATGGGCAAAAGATATGAACAGACACTTCTCAAAGGAAGACATCCGAGCAGCCAACAGACACATGAAAAATTGTTCAACCTCACTAATCATCAGGGAGATGCAAATCAAAACCACACTGAGATACCACCTAACTCCAATCAGAATGGCAATTATCAACAACTCAAAAAATAACAGCTGCTGGAGAGGGTGTGGCGAAAAAGGAACACTTCTACACTGTTGGTGGGAGTGCAAACTAGTACAACCTCTGTGGAAAACAGTATGGCGATTCCTAAAAGCTCTAAATATTGACCTCCCATATGACCCTGCAATCCCCCTACTGGGAATATATCCTGAAGAACTCAAATCACTCTATTAAAAAGATACCTGCACACGTATGTTTATTGCACCATTGTACACAATAGCAAGAACCTGGAAGCAACCATGCTGTCCATCAAAAGAGGACTGGATTTAAAAAATGTGGTTCATATACATGAGGGAATACTACGCAGCCATAAATAAGAACAAAATCATGAATTTTGCAGCAACCTGGATGGAACTAGAGTCTATAATACTGAGTGACCTCTCACCAAAACAAAGATCTGAATATCACATGTTCTCACTCATATAGTGGACCTTGAACATCCAATGTAATATTATAAGAAAATTCCTACAGTCGTGGGAAACTATGGGGGGGGAGGGAGATGGGATTAACGGTAGTAAATATGTGTCTGAGGATGGGGAGATACCTCTTATCAACAAGGGTGCCTGAACGAAGCATATTTGTATACCTAACCCTTAACTATACCCCACAATATCATAATAAAAAATATTGATAAAAATAAAAAGAATAAAAATATTAAAAAAAGAAAATGTGTTTGATGTCAGAAAAAAATTAAAATTAAAATATCCCTTTGAGATACGTCCATTCGTTGAACACAAATAAAAAAGTATGATAATACCAAAATAAATAAATAAAGTAAAATAGTATCCTAATTTACTTTGAACATTTAAAAGATTTTATTTGTTAAATGATTATTTATGGCCAACAATCAAGTTAATACCTGTTTAACAAAAGAAATTACTAGGTCAGGCATAGTGGCACACACCTGTAATCCCAGTTACTCGGGGGGATGACGTGGGAGTATTGTCTGAGTCCAGGAGTTTGAGGCTGCAATGAGCTATGACCAGTCACTGCACTCCAGCCTGGGCAATTGAGTGAGACCTGCATCTTGAAAACAACAACAGCAAAAAGCAATTATTTTATTACTTTTTATATCTGAGGGTCAGGAAAAATTATTTCTTAAGTTTGCTTCCCAACTAGCATTCATAGCACATTTATTAGGAGTAAAGGGGTACAAGCCAATTCAACTCTTACATAAGCTTGAAAATTGGATTTTGGAATCCTGAGAGATTTCTTCTTCATAATATTTTTGCATTTACTAAAATAAGCACAAGTTATATCTTTTAAAAACCTCAATAAGTAGTATATCTGATCTGTTGGTCAGAATTTGTTCATCTATAATCACAGCATTGTCTCCAATTGATCTTACAGCAACTATTTTCCAACCCATTCTTGAACTAATAGTTTATGTTAAACATTTATTACTTTATGTGAAATAGTGACATCTTTAAGCCAAATTAATACACATTTATTGACTATCACCATGCAAAGCACTATACTTTAATATTATTTTTCCTGTTGGAGGACATAAAAATCTAGGTTTTTAAAGCCACATCATCACCTTATACGGTTAAAACAGTATCAAAACCTCTTTATTTAAAGAAAATCTAATCACTAACTGTAAAGAAAGTCTAGTTGCTAAACAAGTTAGTAAAAACACAAATAATGATAATTAATTCACCATTCAGTGTTAAGTTTAGAAAATAAAATATCTTCTAGTCACCTTTTAAAATCCACATGACATTGTCTGCTCAGACCTTTTTCCAGTATCTAATAAAAATGTGATTCTAAAGCCAGGCTCGGTGGCTCAGCCTGTAATCCCGCGCCTTTGGGAGGCTGAGGTGAGTGGATTACCTGAGCCCGCGGGTTCGAGACCCGCCTGGGCAGCGAGACCTCATCTCTACAATAAATCAAAAAATCAGCCGGGCGTGGTAGCACATGCCTGTAATTCCGGCTACTAGGAAGGCTGAGGCAGAAGGATCGCCGGAGCCCAGCAGATCGAGGCTGTGGTGGCCAAGAGCGGCCACTGCACTCCAGTCTGGGCAACAGAGTGAGACTCCAACTCAAAAAAAAAAAAATGTGACTATTCAAATAAATTGATGGCTTGTTTTTTTTTTTCTACAAAAGCTAAAGAATTTCAATTCATAAAGCTGTTTTGTTGCTTTAGGACCCAAACAGGCAATGTTCTAGAAGGGCAGGTAAGTCATATATGAAAGAATAATTCAACTATTTGCAGAATCCAGAAAAATCTTTAATGTTTCTTCAAAGTTTATTCATTTATTAGTGTATTCATTGACAAAATTTTAAATGTCTCCTTCTAAAATAAATTGCTATTGTTTAAAAGTGATTTGTGAAAATACTATTACTGGGAAAGCAGTGATTAAACAATTTATTTTCCATTCATTTTGCAAGGAAATGTATCCTTCTGAGCTTATTTGATTTGGATATGTATCCTTAAAGTAAATATTGCTATGATGGCATCCTGTTTAATTTCAGGCAAGTTAACTGACCTTAGAAATCTTCCTGTTGCATTAGAAGTTCCTTCACATGGATTCCAATGTAAACGCTTTCATATTTGATATGTTAAACCAACTACCTCTTATATTCAAGCTTTTATAGCATTTTGTTCCTACACTTTCTTTTTTTTTTTTTTTTTTTTT
>NW_007253582.1:80370-128305 GCF_000164805.1 Carlito syrichta | reverse complement strand
GTCTCGCTGCCCAGGTGGGTCTCGAACGCGCGGGCTCAGGCAATCCACTCACCTCAGCCTCCCAAAGGCGCAGGATTACAGGCTGAGCCACCGGGTCCGGCTCAAAAATAATTTTTTAAAGTAATAATACTAGCCCTATTTAGGTCAGCATTTAGCATATGACATATTAATTTTTAGACAGAAATTAAATGAACTATTCTGGTTTTCTTGGCTCATGGGAAGTTATTTATTATTCCTTTTTTTCGTATCTGCAAAATTAAAATTCCCCCAAGTCTGTCACCCTTCCTACATCTGGACCTACATACTCTGCCTTTCCTGTTGTTCCAGGGGATAAGCATAGCCCCTATACCCTATTTGTGTACCAGGTCCTGCTCACCCTTAGCTTCTATGAGGCTCTGCTGATTCTTTCTTTCTTCTGCATTATCCATCTTTACTTCAACTCCAAAGCATAAAAACATGCTGTAATATCTTTCAACAGTCCTCCCCTGATTCCTCATCCCACCTATCTCTGCCCATTTCTCTGATCCCCTTTATGGTAAAACTCGCTGTTTTCTCTTTGCTTCTCTGCCTCATGCTCTGTTTGGATCTTTTACTTGAGCCCATCTCTTCTTTTTTCTTTTTAAGCAATAGTTTAACAAAATTTTTATTAAATATTTTTCTATCGCTATCACTCTGTAACATTTCAAAAGGATTTTACGTAATCTTATCTAGATATATAAATACGTTTAAAACAAAATTGGACCCAGTTATCTATTTACCTACCTATGTAACTTTTAAAAATATTCTGCTTTTCAATTCACTTGCCAATTTTATTTTATTTTCTCACAGAATTCTCACTCTCCTGAACTCACTGCAGTTAGGCTTTCTTCCCTGTTCACGTCACTGGTAAGTGCTCAGTAAGGACACAGATGAACTGTGTTTCACCATATCCAGCATAATGTCCTGAGTCCTCATCTTGTTTGATCTGTCAGCAGTATTTGGCACAGCTGACCATTCCTTTGTCATTTTCTTCACTTGGTTTTCAAAACACTGCACAGGTCTGCTTGTAGCCCCATTTCACTGGCTACCTTGTCTCCCTTTGTTTCTGAATCTGCCTCCTTTTCCTGACCAGGACTCAATCTGAGACTCCTTTTCAGTTAGACTCATACTCATTTCCTCGGAAAGTTCATATCTGAGCTGAAAACTCCCCAAAACATATGTCCAGACAATGTTGAGAAAGATTGGTTTTTCTTTCTCATAATGAGATACAAACAACTAGAAAAGAAGATTCTATGGCATCTCTCTTTCTTGAACGCATATTCATCCCCTCACCTTATCTGCCATCCTTGGCAAATACTATTTGTTTGATGTTTATTTGTTCATTCATTTGAAACATACTTATTGAGCAATATGTGCAAGTTCTATGCCATCGTACCTATAATCTAGGCTTCTGATGGTTTCCAGTCTTTGTCCTCTTTTTTCTACCTTCTTTCCTTAAGCAAGCTTATTAATTCCCATTACTTCCAGTATGTTCTAAGACCTTTCAAATTCATGTCTCCAGCACAGACTTTCTCCCCCAAACTGCAAACTCAAAACTCTACCTTCTAGATTTCTTTTACCTCTAATTCAACATCACAGTTTAAATGCTAATTTTGTTAGAAATGTAAACAAACCAACTTTGTTTTTCCTGTCTGAGTCAGAGAGAGTCGTTCTCAATTCCTCCTCTTCCCCCAGCTCACAATGCTTAAGTATCCCCGTAAATAGTCATCTTCTCTTTATTTCTACTAATAGTGCTTCATCATTTACTTGCCTTAACCATTTATTCTCTAAGAATCTCCTGACCTGCAGTCTTGGATTCCTCCAATTCTTACTTCATGTTTTTGCCAGCATCATCTACCTAATTGAAATCTAAATATTTCATTTCCCTGAATAATACCTTTAATGACTCTCCATCCCCCATGGAATAGAGTTCATGGTTTCTTTCATTGTAAGAACAATAAATACCTCTTAAGCCTCATTAGTTTGTCAGCAAAAGCTTGTAAGTTCTGGCCCAACAGAATGACTCAAATCTATGATGCTATGGAATAATATACATCCATAAAGAAGAACAAATATATGAACTTTGCTGCAACCTGGGTGGATTTGGAGTTGATCACACTCAGTGATTTATCACAGAAACCGAGTTCCATATGTTCTCACTCATAAGAGGACCTTGAACAATTATAATGCTATAAGAAAGCGATTGGCAGTAGTGGGAAACTGTGGTGGGGGGGTGGGATTGGCAGTTAAGGGAAACTGCTAGGGGAGGGAGGGGTATGCCTCATCAACAAGGGTACCTGCATGATCAATGTTTGTATACCTAACCCTGAGTTGTAACCCACATCTTTATAATAAAAATTAAAAAAACAAAACAAACCACAAATCTATGATGCTAATGTGCTCTCTCAGATCTTTGTCTTGCATGTTTTTCTACAACTTGAAAAGTTCAGTCTCCTCCTGCATGTCTGGTGAATATGCATTTTTTTCATCAAGACTCAAATGAAATTATTCTGTCTTTGATCCTTTTAATCTCTGATGCCACCCAGAATTATATCCCCTTCTCCTCTGTTTTGTAACACTTTGTACAGATCTCTTTATTTATGTCCGTGTATTTCATGTAGTAGCTGAATTTATCTGTGTGTCTGCCTTCTCCATTGGACAGGGAAATTCATGCAGGCAGAGATCATGCATTATCAATCTTATAATTTTAGTCTTTTTGTTGTTATTTCATGTTCTTTAAAGAACAGTGAACAGTTAATGTGTGCTATCCTTTTAAAGAATATTTTATAAACTGTAGAAATTTATAAGGTAAAACTTTTTCTAAAACAAAACACGTAGCTATTTTAAAAATATTATGCACTTCGCCTGTATACAAGTGTTTTCTCTTAAATTGAAATATAGGCCATTGCCTCGCAAGACTCTGGTGTGGCCATGTGTTCTTTGAGCTATGACTGTCACCATGCTTCCTGGCTTTGGCCCCCTCCCCCGCCTTAGGGAGGTGAATCTTCTCTCTCCCCTTTCTTTCTCTAATTTACTTTTAAATAAACTTTTCTTTTTTAAAAAAATAAAAAGAAATATAATTCACATACTATAAAATTCACCTTTAAAAGTATATAATTCAGAGGTTTTTTGTATATTCACAAAGTTGCACAACCATCACCACTCTCTAATTCCAGAGCATCTTCATTACCCTCAGACGAAATATTGACCACATTAGCAGTCACTCTCCACCCCTCCCATCTAGGTCAACTAGTCTATCATCTGTCTTCATAGGTTTCCTATTCTAGACATTTCATATACATGGAATTAGACAATATGTGGCCTTTTGTGTCTTTTTTTTTCCATTCCATATAATGTTTTCAAGATTCATCCATGTTGTATTCTGCATTGTTTTTTTTTAGGAATAAATAATATTCCATTGTAAGAATGTGCCACATTTTGTTGATCTATCCTTCAAGAGATTTTCCTATGTTTTGTCTATTATGAATAATACCTCTATGAACATTCATATATACACTTTTGTGTGAACATTTGTTTTTTAAAGTGTATACTTTTGGAGTAGAATGCTGGGGCATATGACAACTTTATGTTTATCTTTTTGAGGAGCTGCCAACTTGCTTCCCAGCACAGCTGCACTATTTTATATTCCTTTGATCAATGTATAAGGATTCCATTTCCTCTACATCCTTGTCAATGCTTGTTAGTTGATAGTGATAGACTTTTTAGTGATAGTCATCTTAGTGAGTATAAAGTAGTATCTTATTGTGGTTACATAGGACTTGATATCATCTTCCCATAAGAGAGATATGAAGAATTCCATTCTATCTAAAATCAGCAAACAGATATTTTGTTTCATATTACACAAAAATAAATGGGAATTAAGCATCTTAGAAGACAGACTACCCTTTTTCTTATCTAAACATCTTTAATGTTTCATAGGACTTGTCGTGTTTTAAATTACTTCTTATTCTTTCTAAGATTTTCTTCTATATCTATTTTTTTGTTTGCAATATAAGGCCCCCAAATGTAGACCTCCTGAGATTTGACCTATGTTAATTTTGAGAGGAAAATACTTTCTACTTATACATCCTACTTGTGTTCTATGACCGTATAGGGTTAATTATAGGGTTAACACATTCAACTTCTATTCCCTTGTGACTCTTTAGATTAATTTTTCTTTCTTTATTTCTTTTTTCTTTTTTTTTGAGTTGGAGTCTCACTCTTTGTTGCCCAGGCTGGAGTACAGTGGCATGCTCACGGCAACCGCAGCCTTGACCTGCTGGGCTTAGGCGATTCTTCCGCCTCAGCCTTCCAAGTAGTTAGAACTAGACTAATTTTTCTTATATTTTCTTTTAACTGGTCTTTCCTGGTAACTAGCATTTCTGTTTTGTTTGGAAATTTTAGCTTAGTTATTGATTGAATGTTTCATTCATTCCTTCACTATTTATTCATACTGGGGCCATAGTATTGTGCTTGTAATTTTCATTATTATTATTAAAACATTATCTCCTCAAAGACCTGTTTGGTCTTTCCTTCACATTGTCATGTGTTTATGTAGTTGTGTATAACCTATAGAGTTGTGTGTAACTTAACCCACCCAACTTAATAAACTACTATACATTCCCTTCTGCTGTCCATCATAATGTTCGGCATTTGTAGTAATTCTTAAAACCTGGATGAATTTATTTGAACACATGATAGGGTGGAGTGACATTTGTTATAGTGGTGGTTTGTATCTTTACACACACATTCTCTTGGTTGAGTCATACAAATGAAGTGACTGTGAGTGTAGGTAGCACCTTAGTTTTTGATTGAGGAGAGGCTTATACCAGTTTACACAAAAAATGGTGAGGATGATTTGTCCAGAGAGACTCCCCAGGCTGATAAGGTATTGCCAGGTGCTGAGGCCATTTTCTGCAACATTGGGGCTTTGGCAAAGGCTTCTGTTGATATCTCCACATGTATTCTGATGGAGTGGTTGCTCTGTTTGTTTCCAGGCTTATGCAAATATTAATCTAAAGATCTTCTTGTGTTCAAACACTTTAAGCATTTCCCAGATTTGTTTGAAACTTTGTTTAGTCATTGACCAAATGTTTCATTAATTTTTTCATGATTTATTTATCCTGAAGTCATAGAGATATGCCTGTAATTTGCATTGTCATTATTAAAACATCATCTTCTCAAAGATCTGTATGACCTTTCCTTTAAATTACCATGTGTTTATGTAGCTGTATAACCTAAGCTACCTGTTCTACACAACTTTACCTTAGACAACCTTGCTTAAAGTTAATAACTCTACCCTCAGGAGTATGCATAGCTGAACATTTAGTTTAAATGTTATACCATCACCCTCATAAATATGCACAGCTAAACATTAATCACCATATAATTAATTTAACCAATTACACACAATTATTTTAATTTTGTCCTAGAATTCAAAAGTAAGAAGCACTTACATTTCTACCTCTGAATATGCAGTGTGAAAAACAGGAGTAAAGCAAATTATATATGTGGAGGAATAATGCAAACAATATGGTTGAAAACTTGCCAGTTATTAATTTAAATATGTCTCATTGTACAGTGATGTACAGCCAGACTTCATTCCTACCCACTGATCCTAATTTTTTAATTATTATAAAACACTTTATTTTATGTTTTATAATTTTTTTGGTTACATTGACTTTTTCTTAGAAAGGGATCGAGGTTCTTAATTGATTCTCTAGATTGATGTTAGCAAGCAGCTAACTTCCCTGGATCAAGTCTTTCTCACCAGTAAAATTTCTTTTTTTTGTTGTTTGCATTTCTAACAAAATTGCATTTAATCTGTGCCACTGGAGCTCTGATAATGTTCCATAAAAATAGTCCCTCACCCCCCAAGACTCTGATATTATGCTTATCCGGCTGACAATTTGGGGAAGATTACCTTCTCTCAAATATGTGAAGAGTAGAAATGGACAAAGCTATGTGTTTTAAGAACTGGAATTGAAAGAAGTGAAGCTTAGCACAAATTCCATTTATCATGCAGTTTGTATCATGAAGAAACTTGTTACTGCTGCAATTAGCATGTATACCTGTAAAGTCTAGGCCTCACAGGTTTGCTTGTAAATGGACTGAATCCAGAATTCCTATTGGTACAGCATCATATGTTTCAATTTGGATGTATAAATCAATCACATGTTCACAGTTCCTAAACTTAAACAGAGTATAACATTGGATGACATGGATTTATGGATCCATATGTTCTCCAATCCCTTAAATGCTTTGTGTTAAGTGATCTATTTAGTCAGGGATTTGAAGTTCCTCTCTCTCTTTGTATTACTCAGTGATTATCACAGACACAAAGAACTGAGTACCTCATATTCTCACTCATAAGCAGATCCTGAACAATTATCTAACACTATAAGAAAGGGATTGGCAGTAGTAGGAAACTGCCAGGGGGAAGGACTGGAGGGGAGGCACACTTAATCAATAAGGGTGCATGATCTCAAACCAGGTGGTGTGGAGACCAAAGTGAGGTCCAAACTTTACCTGTACAATGACCATATGTATACCTAACCCTGAAGTGTACCCCACATCTTTAAAATACAAATTAAAAATAAATAATTCCTCTCATTGCACAAATTCTTATTACTAGAATCATTTTGAAATCCTAATTTGGGAAGCAATACTTTCTAGGACCAAGACTAAAACTTAAAGACTAGATGCTTGCCTATCACCTTGGTCAAATATGAAGCCATATAATGCCTCAGTTTCCCATATATAAAATGGGTAAAAATAAAACAGCAAAGCCTTTTACCTGATAAGGATTGATATTGAAAGAAAAATCTGCTTAAAAGTAATCCACTTCAGATAGCATAAAAAATCCTATAGCAAATTGCAAGACATTTGAAAATTCGTCTTTAAAAATTCTGGCTAAATATATAAAAATGAATTTATTTTAATTCACAGTTAACATTATAAATAATAATTAGGTATCAATTTTTGGCAGATATATTTTGGGGATAAAATTATATGATGACATGACAGACAGTCTTCTCTTGAGATTTGGCTTTTAAAGCAGGATCATAATCTTTTAATATTTAAATCATGTTTTTTGAAGAACATATCCTGTCAACAGTTTTTATTTTCTCTTCTTCAGTTGTTAGCTACCCTAATCTCTGCCAGATCTTCATTTGTTAATGCCTCTGTCAGGAATTTAATGTGGGGTTCCAAGATTTTTAAAACTGACTCCATGAAATCTGTATCTTTATCAAGATCTACCTACAGTTGTATTTTGCTGTTGGTTTTCACTGTGTTGCTAGATGTCTGATACAATTAGCAAGAAGACCGGACAAAAACTTTGGCTCTTACACTGAAATAGATGATAGCATTATTAGATTACCATGACGTTTGCAAGGAAATCCATTCTATAAGTGGGCAATTTATTAGACAATATTTCATGTGATGGTAACTTTTACTTTCTCCTTAGCCACTGGAGAATGCTGACATAAGGTCTCTCTAACTCACCTAATTATATCATCAAGAAAACTAAATGTGGGAATATATCTAAGACACTTAGAAAGATGCCAGGCTTATATTCATCCAACTGTTCATGTTAGTGATGGTTATTATTGTCATTATTTTACAAACATTCATTAATGAAGACAGTCAATCATCAATCATAAATGATTAGATATTGGGGCACCCACTCAACAGAATGAACCTTACCATCTAGCAATTTACAAACTTTTAGATTCACAGACCACTATAGTGATTTGAGTCACCCATTTCATTTATTTAACTCAGCAGAGTTTACTACCATAAACAAACCGACAAGAAACAGTTTTTAGAAACTCTGTAGCCCAATGTATTCATGCTGTTTTTCTCATCAAAGGGAGAGCATACAGGTGAAGAAAGACAAAACATATATTCCCAATAATATATTTAGGTGAGTTAGCAAGAACTTATATCAGCATTCATTTACTGTGTCCCAGTGGTTAGGAGGAAAGTAAAAGTTACTATAACATATATAGTATATGTTACTGTAGTACATGTAATGTATAGTTATAGTATATGTTACTATGTAAATGTAACATATATGTTACTATAGTAAATGTAACATATAGTAAAAGTTGCTATAACTGTACTCACTAATAAATTACCCACTTACAGAATGGATTCCCATGCAAACGCCACTCTCACTTAATGCTAGTGTCTATTTCAGTGTAAGAGCCAAAGATTTTGTCCGTCAACTTCTTGCCAATTGTATCAGACATCCAGTGATAGATGTGTTTAGGACTCTGAAATCAGAGATTGGGACAGATACTGGAATAGAGCTAAATCAGTGATTGAATGAGGAACCAATATTATGTATCAGCAGTAATTTTTTTAGTGTCTGCCTCCTTTCTTACCTCTTCTTTCCTTCTCATTCAGTTGTCTGCAGTCCTCTAAGCTAAGATAGAAATAAAAAGTAAAAGCAAAATCCAGTCACTGTAAATTTTATTATTGTAATTTTTATTTGAGGATGTAGGAAAAAGAGCCAAAAAATGGAGGTAATTGGAATGATAAATAACCCAGGCTGAGAGCATGCAGTGCTCAGATGCTGGAAGTACATTCAAAAAGACCTTTATCACAAATAAATTGAACCCGATATAGGATCGTTCTCAATTCTTTAGTTTGACCCCCCTTTCTATCCTCGCTCCCACTGTTAACTTTATTTTAAAAATTTCTCCAGGCTCGGTAGCTCAGCCTGTAATCCCGCGCCTTTGGGAGGCTAAGGTGAGTTGATTGCCTGTGCCCGCGGGTTCGAGACCCGCCTGGGCAGTAAGACCTCATCGCTACAATAAATCAAAAATCAGCCGGTCGTGGTAGCGCATGCCTGTAATTCCGGCCACTTGGAAGGCTGAGGTGGAAGGATCGCTGGAGCCCAGCAGGTTGAGGCTGCGGTGGCCAAGAGCGGCCACTGCACTCCAGTCTGGGCGACAGAGTGAGACTCCAACTCAAAAAAAAAAAAAACAAAACTTGGTTATCAGATCAGTAGATATTTTAATTGTCTGATTAAGTGTTTCTCAAAATTAATGGGCATAAGATTCACCTGGGTTTTTTTAAATATAAATATTTTATTTTAAATATGTGGGGTACAATTCAGGGTTAGATATACAAATGTTATACAGGTACCCTTGTTGATGAGGTGTGCCCCCCTCTTCTGGCAGTTTCCCACTACTGCCACTCCTGTCCCCACCCTCCCCTGGCAGTTTCCCACAACTGCCACTCCCTTCCCCACCCTCCCTTGGCAGTTTCCCACTACTGCCAATCCTGTCCCCACCCTCCCCTGGCAGTTTCCCACAACTGCCACTCCCTTCCCCACCCTCCCTTGGCAGTTTCCCACTACTGCCAATCCCTTTCTTATAGTATTACAACAGTTTTTCAAGGTCTGCTTATGTGTGGGAACATGTGATACTCGGTTCTTTGTTGCTGTGATAAATCACTCAGTATCATAGCCTCTAAGTTCATTCAAACTTTGCTGCAAAGTTCATAACTTTGTCTTTCTTTATGGCTGCGTAATAGTCCATCATGTATAAGTACTACTTTTTTAAATCCAGTCCTCTTTTGATGAGCAGCACAGTTGGTTCCATGTTTTTGCTATTGTAAATAATGCTGCAATAAACATGCATGTGCAGGTATCTTTTTTATAGAGTGATTTGAGTTCCTCAGGGTATATTCCCAGTAGGGGGATTGTGGGGTCACAGGGAAAGTTGATTTTTAGATCTCTTAGGAATTACCAAACTGCTTTCCACAGAGTTTGTACCAGTTTACATTCCCACCAACAGTGTGGAAGTGTTCCCTTTTCCTTGTTTCCTCTTCAGCATCTGTTGTTTTTTGAGTTATTGATGATGGCTATCTTGACTGGAGTTAGGTGGTATCTCAGTGTGGTTTTTAATTTGCATTTCTTTGATGACTAGTGAGGCTGAGCATTTTTTCAGGTATCTGTTGACTGCTTCTATGTCTTCTTTTGAGAAGTGACTATTCATATCTTTTGTCCACTTGGTAATGGGGCTTTTTGTTTTTTTCTTTTTGGCACATTTGAGTTCCTTGTAGATCCTACATGTTTGGCGTTTGTCAGATATACAGTTGGCAACTATTTTTTCCCGGCCTGTAGGCTGTCTTTCCACTCTCCCAGTGGTTTCTTTGGCTTTGCAGAAGCTTGTCAGTTTGATGAGGTCCCACTTGTCTATCTTACCTCTTAAGATATGGGCACTCAAGGTCTTAATTAGGAATTGGTTGCTAGTTTCAATTTCCATGAAGGTGTCTCCTGAGTTTTCTAAGGTTCTTATAGTTTGAGGTTTTACATTTAGGCCTTTGATCCATTTAGAATTGATTTTTCTGTATGGTGTCTTGTGTAGGGGTCTTGTTTTAATCTTCTGCATGTGGTCAGCCAGTTTTCCCAGCATCATTTACTGAATAGGCTCTCCTCTCCCCAGTGGTTGAAAGTGGAGGCATCGTCGAAGATGAGTTGGTTGAGAAACTGAGGTTTTGCTTCTGGAATCTCTATCCTGTTCCATTGGTCTATGTGTCTGTTCTTGTACCGATACCAGGCTGTTTTGATTATTGTAGCTTTATAATAAAGTTTAAAGTTTGGGAGTGTGATGTTTCCTGCTTTTTTTTGTTATTGTTGTTGAGGATTGTTTTGGCTATTTGTGGTCATTTATGTTTCCATATGAATTCCGGTATCATCGTTTCCAAGTCTGAGAAGAATACTACTGGTAATTTAATGGATATTGCATTAAGTCTGTAGATTGCCTTGAGTAGGATGGACATCTTAACAATGTTGATTCTTCCAATCCATGAGCATGGAATATATTTCCATTTGTTTGTGTCATCTTTGATTTCTTTGAGCAGTGTTTTGTAGTTTTTGTTGTAAAGTTCTTTGACTTCTCTGGTTAGGAAGATGCCAAGGTATTTCATTTTATTATGGCTGTTGTGAATGGGATTGTTAAAAATGCACATTCTGACTCAGTAGGTCTGAGGAAGGGCAGAAAGTCTGTGTTTCTAACTCCCCCTTGATGTTGATGCTATTGATCCTGGGCCAAGGCCCACACTTTGAGGAGCCTGGGAATCTAGTATATTCCCAGGAATGTTGGGGGATGAAATTAAAGGCCTTTTTTTTTTATGAGTAAAGAGATTAAATGTACAGTTTTCCCTTTATCAACATTAATTTGATAACTTTTCAGGTAAGGAAATTAAACTGGTCTTTCTAGCACTATCTGGGCTTGCAAAGACATGCTAATTATTCTATTTTTGGCCCTTTGAGGACATTTCAGAATGATGATGTTCTACTTTTTCTTGAGTGTTAACATTAAGCTGTCTCATCTAATGTTGCTTTGACAACATTGTGAAAATATATGGTGTTTGGTTTTCCTAGTTTCCAAATTACCTCATGATCTCTTGCCTTTTACCCTCAATGAAGCCTCTGAACTTGTTCTAATTAGAGGGTAAATAGCTAATAATCATAGTGTAAGACAGATGAAAATGCAGTATTAAGTTCCTAAAATGTGACATACACTGTTGAAAGTGCTGGAGACACAATGACAAATGAAGCAGAAATGATGTTTAACTAACTCTCACTTTAACCCAGTGGACTAGGTATTATTTTCATTTTACAGATGAGATCACACAGGGGAACAACAGCAGCAGTGACACCTAGGAAGTGACAGATGTGAGATATGAACCCCATTTTTTTGAATCCAAAATCCTTAGTAAATCATCTGAACTCATTCTAAGCAGGAATTTGACTACCCTTTTGCTGCAATAAATAACTAGAGGTTTTGAATTTTTTATTGTTCAAAAAAGTTTCACTATTTCCTTCTCTTATCCTTTCAGAATAAAGCTACTGATGTTGCAGTGACAGCTCTCAATTTATCTTGTGGATAAAGATCCCATGTTCAAATCCAAGGAATCTAAATATATATAATATTTTCAGACTGCTTTACAATTAATTTGTTTTTTTCATTTAATGTGATTTCCTACTTTTCTGTATTTTGTCCTGAATAACTGACTAGAATGAATATTTTCACAAAGACAAAGAAAAATCACTTTTAAGATCTAAATGTGAAAGATAACGCAATAAAGTTTACCAAGCTAACCCAAGAGAGCATCTGTATGAACTTGGGACAGGGGATTTCTTCTTAAACAGGAAAGAACTTACTAATAATAAAGGAGGGTGGAGCTTAAGATGGTGACTGGACAGGTTGGACTGTGAGAATCTCCACAAAAGCAAGTGTTCATAAATATTCTCTGCGTGAGTAGGCATTAGCTGGTGGGCGAGTGAAAGTCTGTCTGAGGGGAGACTTGGGTTCATGCACCTGGGGCCCCCCTCTAAGGGTGACTGAAAGCCCCCACTGCCCTGAGATTGAAGTGCAGGCATGCAAGATCGTCTACCGTTGTTTGCTCCTGAGAAAAACCTGGTGAATCCAGCTGATTCTCATCACCTGGCCCACACCATCACCTGTTATAGTGGATCAGCTGGAGCCCTGGATCTGATCAGTGGAGAGAGAGGATGGGGAGAGCTGGAGAGGAGCCCCATATCCAATGAGGAGATGCCAAGGGCAGCCATTTTACCTGTCCCAGGACCAGGCAGAGATCTGCATTGCCCTGTCCGGCTCTGCCTGGCTCTGCCCAGCTCTGCCCAACCTCCAAACTAAGGTAATCTCATCAAACTGGGAGAGACAGAAGTCCCTCCTCCATGTTGGATCAGACACAGACAGGTCAGATCTGAGTGGCAGACTTGACAGGCAGCAAGCCGGGTGATCCAGATCTGATCCACCCTCCTTCCAAAGTAGGCCTGGGGCATCTGACACAAGCTGTGAGCAACCCTACCTGCCTGCACTGAGAGCAGAGGGGAGGGGCTAGATATTAGACCTGAAAGGACGTTGGACTTGCAGGAACAACCTCAGAGCTAGTTTGGTTCCTTGTTTTCATTTTTTTAAATTTTTGTTTTTTGTCAGTTTGTTTTGCTCATCTTTGTTTGGTTTTAGTTCGTTTTTTTCTCTATTTTTGATAACATTTTTGTATTTGCTTTGTTTCTGTTATTTTACTGATTTTTTTCTATTCTTTAGACTTCCTGTTTGTGTATGGGAAGAGTACATCAATAGGCAGGTTTTTGTTGGACTGTGTGTTTGTATGATTATCTGTATGTTTTAGGTTTTTTTTTACACTCTTTTCTGTCATTGTGTCTCTTTTCATTTTTTAGTTGGTAGTTCTGTCTGTTTTCTCTCTTACTCTTCTCTCTCTCTCCACCTTCCTCGATCTGCAGATAGATTTTGAATCACAGCTCCCTCCTCAATTAAATCTCAAAACTGCCAAAAGTATAGCCTTCAACCCAGAGTCCAGCTTCATAAATGAACACAGTCAGAGGATTCACATAATGAGGAATAGGAGACTGAGCAAACAGAAGTTAAAGCAAACCTACCATCCCTAAACAACAGAATTAAAGAACAGGGTGGGGAAGGAGAATCCACACAAATGAAGAAAAACCAAAAGAAGAATATGGATCTCACAGACCCCCTGGGAGGTCAGACATTGAGAAAACAGACTTCAGAATGCAAACAATAAAGAGCCCCGAGAATGACTGGTCTCAAACTACAAACCCAGATATCAAGACATTAATAGAGAAAATAAAAAGAATTGAGGAGAGACAAGAGGAAAATAGGAAGGAGCTAATAACAGAAATAACAGCAGTAAAGAATACTGTGATGGAAATAAATAACAAACTGATATGCATGGAAAACAGAATTAGCCAAGAAGAAGAAGGAATCTCAGAGCTTGAGGACCAAAATATAGAACTAATCCAAACTGTCAAAAACATAGAAAAGAAGCTTAAAAAGACAGAAACTTCAAGAGATAGCAATTATTTCAAGAGGCCAAAGCTAAGAGTAATTGGACTTCCTGAAGCAGAAAGAGAGACAGAGATCACCCTGGAAAAAGCATTCCCTGAAATTATTCAAGAAAACTTCCCTCATCTCATCAGTGATGCAACCATTCAAACACAAGAGTTTCAGAAAACCCCTGCAAGACAACAAATGAGAAGACCGACTCCTGGACACATAGTAATTCACCTAAACAAAGTAGGCATAAAAGCAAAAACCTAAAGGCAGCAAGAGAAGAAGGTCAGACTATCCACTGGGGAAGACCAATTAGAATAGCAGCAGATTTCTTTACAGAAATACTTCAGGCTAGAAGACCTTGGACTCCAATCTTCAAAGTTCTCAAAGGTAAACAATTTCAACCAAGAATAACCTACCCAGCTAAGCTAAACTTCATCAGTGAGGGAGAATTAAAATCTTTCCAGACATTCAATCCCTAAGAACTTAGGCTGCCTCTAGACCAGTTCTACAAGAAACACTTAAGAAAGTATTAAACACAGAAGAAAGGGAAAAAAGAATGACAATGCTCTTCCTAAGAGTGCAGGAAAAAGATTGAAAACACACATTAATCAACCTCCAAATCAAAAGAAAGACAGCAAACAAGCAGGAACAGCAACAACTCTATAAGAGCATCATGACAGGGATAAATGCTCAAATTTCAGTAATTAGCCTGAAGGTGAATGGACTAAATGCACTACTGAAAAGACATAGAATGACAAAATGGATAAAATATCATGAGGCAACAATATGTTGTCTCCAAGAGACTCATCTCACCAGAAAGGAGAATCACAAACTCAAAGTAAGAGGATGGGAAGCAAAATTTCAGGTGAAATGGAACAAAAGAAAACAGGAGTTGCAATCTTAATATCACACAAAATACCCTTTACTATTAAAAATTAAATAGCTACAGAAGGTCACTATATAATGATAAAAGGTTCAATTAATCAACAAGAAATATCCATCCTAAACATATATGCATTCAACATAGGAGCACCAACTTTCATAAAGCAGCTTCCAGACAAACTTAAAAAATATATTGACTCTAACACTATCATAGCTGCAGACTTAAATACCCCACTCAAAACCCTAGACACATCATCAAGACAAAAAATCAGCAAAAAATCACTCTTGATCAAATGGACTTAATTGATACCTGCAGAATACTCTACCCAACAACCATAGAATACCCATTATGCTCATCAACATATGGAATGTACTCTAAGATAAACCACACCTTTGGCCATAAATCAAGCATGAACAAATTTCATAAGATTAAATTTTTGCCATGCACCTTCTCAGACCACAGTAGAATAAAAATAAATATCAACACCAACAAAGATCCCCCAAAACCCATAGACATGAATACTAAATAGCATGGTGCTAAACTCCTGGGTCAATATGGAAATCAAAACAGAGATTTAAAGATACCTGGAAACAAATGAAAATGAAGAAACATCTTACCAAAAGCTCTGGGTTTGCCATGAGAGCCGCAGTAAGAGGGTATTCATATCTCTACAAATACACATAAAGAAAATGGAAAGATCACAAGTTAGCAGCCTAACAATTCACCCAAGGAAGCTGGAAAAGCAAGGCCACCAAAACCCTAACTTCAGCAGAAGAATCCAGTTCACCAAAAATAAAAGCCCAAATCCGAGCCATAGATGACAAAAACATAATATGAAAAATCACTTAAACAAAAAGCTGGTTCTTTAAAAGTATAAACAAGATTGATGGTCCCCTAGCTAGACTGACCAAGAAAAAGAGAGAAAAAAACTCAAATAAATTCAGTCAGAAACACAAAAGATGAATTCACAACTGACCCTGAAGAAATGCAAAAGATTATCAGAGACTACCATGTATACTTGTATGAAAACAAACTTGAAAGCCTAAAGGAAATGAAGGACTTTCTGACATCACATAACCTCCCCAGGTTGAAACAAGAAGAAATTGAGACCCTAAATAGACCAATAACAATCCAGGAAGTTGACTATGTCATAAGAAAACTACCTACAAATAAAAAGCCCTGGACCAGATAACTTTCCAACAGAATTCTACAAAATGTGTAAGGAGGAGCTGATACCAGTCCTATTGAATGTATTCCAGGTGATTGAGAAAGATGGAAATACCCCCAAATCATTTTATGAATCTAACATCACATTGATACCCAAGCCAGGTAAAGATCCAACAAAGAAAGAGACCTATGGGCCTGTATCCTTGATAAACCTGATGCTAAAATTCTCAGCAAAATCCTAGCAAACCAGATTCAACAACACATATCAAAAATCATCCACCATGACCAAGCAGGCTTCATCCCTGGGATGCAAGACTGGTTCAACATTCATCAGACTATAAATGTAATTAAATACATCAACAGACATAAAAACAAAAACCACATGATTATATCATTAGATGCAGAAAAAGCTTTTGATAAAATCCAGCACCCCTTCTTGTTAAAAACCCTTGAACATCTAGGCATAGATGGAGCATACCTCAAAATAGTAAGGGTCATCTTTGAGAAACCCACAGTCAGCATACTGCTAAACAGACAGAAATTGGAATCATTTCCCCTGAAAACTGGAACAAGGCATGGATACCCACTTTCACCCCTCCTGTTCAATATAGTATTGGAAGTCCTGGCTAGAGAAATCAGAGAAGAGAAGGTGATTGGGTGTATCCAAATAGGAAAACCAGAAATCAAGTTATCCCTCTTTGCAGATGACATGATTCCATACCTCAAAAACCCAAGAGAATCTGCCAAAAATCTCCTTGTACTAATAAAGGACTTTGGCAAAGTCTCAGGGTATAAAATAAATGTGCAAAAGACAATTGCATTTCTATATACCAATAACAAACAATCAGAAACCCAAATAAAAAGCACAATCTCATTCACAATAAAAAAAAAAAAAAAAAAAGAAATACCTTCATCTTCCTAACCAGAGATGTGAAAGACCTTTACAATGAAAGCTACAAAACACTGCTAAAAGAAATCAAAGATAGCACAAACAAGTGGAAAAATATTCTATGCTCATTGATTGGAAGAATCAACATTGTTAGGATGTCCATTTTGCCTAAGAAAATCTACAGATTTAGCGCAATATCCATCAAATTACCAGCACATTCTTCTCAGACCTAGAAACAACAATACAGGAATTCATATGGAAACATAAACGAGCACGAATAGCCAAAACAATCCTCAACAACAACAACAACAACAACAACAACAAAAGCGGGAAGCATCACACTCCTAGACTTTAAACTTTATTATAAAGCTACAATAATCAAAACAAACTGGTATTGGTACAAGAACAGACATATAGACCAATGGAATAGAATTGAGATTCCAGAAGTAAAACCTCAATTTCTCAACCAACTCATCTTCGACAAAGCCTCCACCACCAACCACTGGCAAGATGAGAACCTATTCACTAAATGGTGCTGGGAAAACTGGCTGTCCACATGAAGAAGATTGAAACAGGACCCCTCTCTATACCCATACACAAAAATCAACTCTAAAAAGATCAGAGACCTAAACATAAAACCTCAAACTATAAGAACCTTAGAAAATGCAGGAGACACTCTTATGGAAATTGGAGCTGGCAGCCAATTCCTGATCAAAACCCCAAGTGCCCATGCCATAAGAGATAAGATAGACAAGTGGGACCTCATCAAACTGACAAGCTTCTGCAAAGCCAAAGAAACCATCAAGGGAGCAGGGAGATATCCCACAGACTGGGAAAAAATATTTGCCAACTCTATGTCTGACAAAGGCCTAACATCTAGGATCTACAAGGAACTCAAATGTGCTGAAAATAAAAAAACAAACAGCCCCATTACAAGGTGGGCAAAAGATATAAAATAGACAGTTCTCAAAAGAAGACATAGAAGCAGCCAACAGATACATGAAAAAATATTCAGCCTCACTAGTCATCAAAGAAATGCAAATTAAAACTACATCGAGATACCACCTAACTCCAGTCAGAATGACCATCAACAATAACTCAAAAAATAACAGATGCTGAAGAGGATGTGGAAAAAGGGAACACTTCTACACTGTTGGTGGGAGTGTATACTAGTACAGCCGCTGTGGAAAACAGTGTGGCGATTCCTAAAAGTTCTAAAAATTGACCTTCCATATGACCCTGCAATCCCTCTACTGGGAATATACCCGGAAGAACTCAAATCACTCTATAAAAAAGATACCTGAGCTGGACTTGGTGGCTCAGCCTGTAATTCCAGCTCTTTGGGAGGCTGAGGTGAGTGAATTGGCTGAGACTGTGGGTTCAAGACCCACCTAAGCAACTTGGCGAGACCTCATCTCTACAATAAAATAAAAAATTAGCCGGGTGTGGTAGCACGTGCCTGTAGTTCCAGCTACGTGGAAGGCTGAGGTGGAAGGATCACTGGAGCCCAGCAGGTCAAGGCTGCAGTGGCTGGGAGTGTGCCACTGCACTCCAGTCTGGGTGACAGAGTCAGACTCGAACTCAAAAAAACAAAAAAGATTCCTTCACACGTATGTTTATCTCAGCATTGTTCACCATAGCAAGAACGTGGAACCAACAGTGCTGCCCATCAAAAGAGGACTGGATAAAAAAAATGTGGTACATGTACACAATGGAATATTACACAGCCATAAAAAAAGAACAAAATCATGAACTTTGCAGCAACCTGGATGGACTTAGAGTCTACTATATGGAGTGATCTTTCACAGAAACAAAGAATTGACTATCACATTTTCTCACTCATAAGTGGACCTTGAACAACTATCATAATACTATAAGAAAAGGATTGACAGTAGTGGGAAACTGCAGGGCAATGGGCAGTAGTGGGAATCTGCCTAGAGAAGCGGGGGCACACCTCATCAACAAGGGTAGCTGCACAATGAATATTTGTATATCTAACCCTGAATTGTACCCCACAATTTTAAAATAAAAAATTTAAAGGTGAAAAAAAGGGAAGATGTGGATAGATTGTACTGTGTTAAAACTTTTGTTGATAAAAATATAATATTAAGAAAGTAAAAAGGGAAGTCACAAAAATTTTTCAACACATAAACCAACAAAGGACTCAGCTGACATATTAAAAAAAGAAAAAAATTCTAACAAATCATTAATTAGCCTGGACTCAGTGGCTCAGTCTGTAATCCCAGCACCTTGGGAGACCAAGGCAAGTGGATTGCCTGAGCCCACAGGTTCAAGACCAGCCCAGGTAACTTGGTGAGACCTCATCTCCTTAATAAATCAAAAATTAGTTGGGCATGGTAGCACACTCCTGTAGCTCCAGCTACTTGGAAGACTGAGGCAGAAGTATCGCTGGAGCCCAGCAGATCAAAGCTGAGGTGGCCATGAGCATGTTACTGTACTCAAGTCTGGGTGACAGAGTGAGGCTCCAACTCAAAGAAAGAAACATAAAAGAAAAAAAAAAAAGAGATGACAAATCATTAAGAAAGATTAAAAAAAAAAGAAAATGTTGTAAAAAACTTGAATAGGCACTTCACAAAAAAATTTGGGTCATTGGGAGAATTCAAATTAAAACCACAATAAGATATCACTCCACATTCTCCAGAATGGCTAAAATTTTAAAAAATTGACAATTCCAAACTCAGGTAATGGTGTGGTGCAACTGGAACTCTCACACACTGCTAGTGGGAATGTAAATTGGGACAGCAACTTTGGAAAATCTTTTGGAAATAAATATGAAAAAGGAACAAATGCATAACCAATGACTCAGCAATTCCATTCCTTGATACTCATATAACAGATATATGAACAATAGAAAGTCATGTAAATGAATATGCATACTCTTAAATAATAATAGTAGTCAAAAGTGGGATGACCCAAATATCTATAAACATGGAATGGACTAATAAATTGTGTTTTATTCATTCAAAGATACACCATTCATCAGTGAACATGAATAAACAACTGTTACATGTAAGAGTGTTGATAAATCTCATAAACATAATGTTCAGCAAAAGAAGTTAGACATAAAGAAGTATATATTGCAGGATTTCGTGTGAAGGTCAAAAAAAGGCAAGGCTGATTGACAATGTCAGAAATCAGGATAGTTACTTTTGAAGGAGAGGAGGTTGTGACTGACAAGTGCATGAAGAAGATTACTGGGCTACTGGAAATGTGCTATTTCTTGATCTTGGTAGTGGACCAAGGTATGTTCACATTGTGTAGGCATAATGCATATACTTTCCTAGATGTATGTTATTTTTTTCAGTAAAAAAAAATACATCAAGTACTATTATTTAAAATCTGTTTCAATGGTATTTGTTACTAGTTTGTCTCCCTCTACAGCAAAGAAACAAAAATAT
Organism: Carlito syrichta; assembly: GCF_000164805.1. Taxonomy (NCBI): domain Eukaryota; kingdom Metazoa; phylum Chordata; class Mammalia; order Primates; family Tarsiidae; genus Carlito; species Carlito syrichta. The sequence continues at coordinate 108,067 of NW_007253582.1, read as the reverse complement.
TCTTAATCTCATTCTGTGTCTTACATAACTAAAATCAGTTTTTTAAACATATTTTTAAACATATTTTTTATTTTAAAATTGTGGGGTACAGTTAAGGGTTAGGTATACAAATATGCATTGTGCAGGTACCCTTGTTGATGTGGTGTACCCCCATCCCCAAACAGATATTGACTACCATCAATTCCACCTGCCTTCCCCTCCCTGCCCCCCCAGATTTCCTGTCACTATCAATCCTTTTCTTATAGTATTACGATAGTGGTTCAAGGACCACTTATGAGTAAGAACATGTGATACTCAGCTCTTTGTTTCTGTGAGATATCACTCAGTATTATAAATTCCAGTTCCATCCAGGTTACTGCGAAATTCATGATTTTGTTCTTTTTTATGGCTGCGTAATATTCCATTGTGTATATGTACCACAGCATGATTGGTTCCATGATCTTGCTATTGTGAACAATGCTGTGATAAACATATGTGTGCAGGTATCTATTTTAAAGAGTGACTTGAGTTCTTCAGGGTATATTCCCAGTAAGGGCATTGCAGGAAGGTCAATTTTTAGAGCTTGGGATTTGCCACACTGATTTCCACAGAGACTTCACTAGTTTACACTCCCACCAATAGTGTAGAAGTGTTCCCTTTTCACCACATCCTCTCCAGCATCTGTTATTTTTAGAGTTATTGATAATGGTCATTCAGATTGGAGTTAGATGGTATCTCAGTGTAGTTTTAATTTACATCTCCTTAATGATTAGTGAGGTTGAACATTTCTTCATGTGTCTGTTGGCTGCTCATATGTCTTCTTTTGAGAACTGTCTGTTCATATCTTTTGCCCACTTTGTAATGAGGTTGTTTGTTTTTTTTCTTTTTAGCACATTTGAGTTCCTTGTAGATCCAAGATGTTAGGCCTTTGTCAGACATGGAGTTGGCAAATACTTTTCCCCAGTCTGTGGGCTGTCTCCCTGCTCTGTTGATGGTTTCTTTGGCTTTGCAGAAGCTTGTCAGATTAATGAGGTCCCACTTGTCTATCTTATCTCTTATGGCCTGTGGGTTTCAAGTTTTGTTCAGGAATTGAATACCAGTTCAATTTCCATAAGGGTGTGTCCTGCATTTTCTAAGGTTCTTATGGTTTGAGGTTTTACATTTAGGTCTCTGACACATTTAGAGTTAATTTTGGTGTATGGGGATAGATAGGGGTCTTGTTTGAGTCTTTTGCATGTGGTCAGCCAGTTTTCCCAGCACCATTTACTGAATAGGTTCTTCTCTCGCCAGTGGTAGGTGGTGGAGGCTTTGTTGAAGATGAGTTGGTTGAGAAATTAAGATTTTGCTTCTGGAATCTCAATTCTATTCCATTAGTCTATAAGCCTGTTCCTATACCAGTACCAAGCTGTTTTGATTATTGTAGCTTTATAGTAAAGTTTGAAATCTGGTAATGTGATACCTCCTGCTTTGTTTTTTTTGCTGAGAATTGTTCTGGCTATTCTTGGTCATTAATGTTTCCATATGAATTCCTATATTGTTTTTTCTAGGTCTGAGATAAATGTTCCTGGTAATTTGATGGGTATTGCATTAAATCTATAGATTGCCTTAGGTAAGATGGACATCTTCACAATGTTGATTCTTCCAATCCATGAGCATGGGATATTTTTCCATTTGTTTGTGTCATCTTTGATTTCTTAGAGCACTGTTTTGTAGTTTTCATTGTAAAGGTCTTTCACGTTTCTGGTTAGGAAGATGCCAAGGTATTTCATTTTTTTGTGGCTATTGTGAATGGAATTGTGCTTTTTATTTGGGTTTCTGTTTGTTTATTATTGGTGTAAAGAAATGCAATTGTCTTTTGCACATTTATTTTGTACCCTGAGACTTTGCCAAAGTCCTTTATCAGTGAAAGGAAGTTTTTGACAGATTCTCTTGGATTTTCAAGGTACACAATCATGTCGTCTGCAAGAGAGATAACTTGACTTCCTCTTTTCCTATTTGAATACCCCTGATTACCTTCTCTTCTTTGATTGCTTGAGCCCGGACTTCCAATACTATATTGAACAGGAGGGGTGAGAGTGGGCATCCTTTTCTTGTTCCAGTTTTGAAGGGAAATGATTCCAATTTGTGTCTCTTTAGGAGTATGCTGGCTGTGGATTTCTTGTAGATGGCTTTTACTATTTTGAGGTATGTTCCACGAATGCCTAGTTGTTCGAGAGTTTTTATCAAGAAGGGGTGCTGGATTTTATCAAAAGCTTTTTCTGCATCTAATGATATAATCATGTGGTCTTTTTTTTTTTTGCCATCTGCTGATGTATTTAATTACATTTATGGATTTACGAATGTTGAACCAGGCTTGTGTCCCAGGGATGAAGCCAACTTGGCCATGATGGATGATTTTTTAGATGGGTTGTTGAATATGGTTTGCCAGGATCTTGTTGAGAATTTTAGCATCATGTTCATCAAATATATTGACCTGTAGTTCTCTTTCTTTGTTGGGTCTTTACCTGGTTTGGGTATCAACGTGATGTAAGCTTCATAAAATGATTTGCGGAGAGTTCCATCTTTCTCAATTGCCTGGAATACCTTCAGTAGGATTGGTATCAGCTCCTCCTTAAATTTCTTATAGAATTCTGCTGGAAAGCTGTCTTCCAGGGCTTTTTTTTTTTTTGTAGGTAGTTTTCTTATTACATAGTCAATTTCCTTGATTGTTATTGGTCTATTTAGGGTTTCGATTTCAACCTAGGCAGGGTTTTTTTGGTCTATTTAGGGTCTGTTTCAACCTAGGCAGGTTGTGTGATGTCAGAAAGTCTTCCATTTCCTTAAGGTTTTCAAGTTTGTTTCCATACAAGTGTACATAGTAGTCTCTAATGATCTTTTGTATTTCTTCAGGGTCAGATATGATTTCATCTTTTGTGTTTCTGATTGTGTTTCTTTGGGCTTTTTCTCTCTTTTTCTTGGTGAGTCTAGCTAGGGGACCATTGATCTTGTTTATCCTTTCAAAGAACCAGCTTTTTGTTCATTGATTTTTTTGTATTATCTTTTTGTCTTCTATGTCCCAGATTTGGGCTTTTATTTTGGTGATCTGAATTCTGCTGAAGTTAGGGTTTTGGTTGTCTTGCTTTTCCAGCTTCCTTAGGTGACTTGTTAGGCTGTTAATTTGTGATCCTTCCATTTTCTTCATGTGCATTTGTAGAGATATAAATTCCCCTCTTACTACAGGTTTCATGGCATACCAGAGACTTTGGTAAGATGTTTCTTCATTTTCATTTGTTTCCAGGTATCTTTTAATCTCTGTTTTGATTTCATCATTGACCCAGAAGTTGTTTAGCATCATGCTGTTTAGTGTCCATGTCTTTGTGGGTTTTGGGGGAACCTTGTTGGTGTTAATGGTTTTTGTGTGTGTATGTGTGTTAGAGTCTCACTCTGTCACCCAGACTGGAGTGCAGTGGCTGTTCCTGGCCACTGTAGGCTCGACATGCTGGGCTCTGGCAATCCTTCCACCTCAGCCTTCCAAGTAGCTGGAATTACAGACCCGCACTACCACACCTGGCTAATTTTTTGATTTATTGTAGAGATGTGGTCTTACCAGGTTACCCAGGTGGGTCTTGAACCTGCAGGCTCAGGCAATCCACTCACCTCAGCCTCCCAAGGTGTGGGATTACAGGCTGAGCCACCGAGCCTGGCTGGGTGTTAGTCTATTTTTATTCTACTGTGGTCTGAGAAGGTGCATGGCAAAATTTCGATCTTCTGAAATTTGCTTATGCTTGATTTATAGCCAAGTATGTGGTCCATCTTAGAGTACGTTCCATGTGGTGATGAGTAGAATGTATATTCTGTGGTTGTTGGATGGAGTGTTCTCTAGATATCAGTTAAGTCCATTTGGTTAAGAGTCACATTGAGGTTCTGTATCTTGTTGCTGATTTTTTGACACTTGTAAAATATGCTTCTTTTTTCTTTTTCTTTTTTAAATTGGAGTCTCACTCTGTTGCTCAGGTTGGAGTGCAGTGACACAATCATGGCTCATTGCAGCCTCAAACTCTTGGGCTCAGGTGATCCTTCCACCTCAGCCTTCTGAGTAGCTGGATGACAGGCACTTGCCACAAAGTCCAGCTCATTTTTTAATTTTTTGTAGAGATGATGTCTTGCTATGTTGCCTAAGCTGGTCTTGAACTCCTGGGCTCAAAGAATCCTTCTGCCTCAGCCTCCCAAAGTGCTGGGATTACAAGCATGAGCACTTGACTGACACTCATAAAATACATTTCTATTATTGATTTTTTGTCCCAGATTTTGCATTTTCTACATAAAATTCATTTTAAATTATTTCTTACCTGACTCTGCTTCTTGTCACTTTCAATTTGCCTTTTTGTGTTTCAGCAGAGACCTAGTAATAATCCCATTTGACCTTAAGACAAATGTATTATGAAACATTAAACAAAGATCAGTCACTCTGAGCCTGATGTGTGACCTCGTTCCATCTAACACTGAAGGAAACAAAACTTCCCTAAGAATGAGGGGACATCAGCTTCCTGAGGATGTGAAGCTTAGATCTGAATAGATGCTCTTTTAAAACAAACCCAGATGATGGGAGTATAAAAGACGCTTATCCTGTCAGCAGTGAAAAACCACCCTATCATCACAATGTGCTATGGATAGCTTCACACACTTTCTATCACTACCACCCAGGATAGCTTATGGCAGTGTGGTGGGAATGGTTTGGAAAAGATGGGTTCTGGGGTTGTCAGATAAGGATTCAAACTCTAGGTATTACTAACAGTGTGTTCTTGAACAAGGGGTTCAATCTCGCTGAACTTCCTTTAACTTCTCTATAAAAATAAGAATAAAAAGAACTACAGTACAAAATCTTGGCAAGGATTTAAATTTCTTGGATATATAAACATCTCTAGGATAATATTTAGCACATCTAGATGTTCAAAAGTTATACTCTCATCTTTTTTCCTTATTAGGCAAAAATATGTCATTGCAATAGTTTGCGATCGAGATATTTGACATAGCAATCTGACTTTGAAGTTAATGGGCCATGGGATCTTTATTTCATGAACACATGTTGCATCCATATATTTTTTCATGCCAGCTTTTTTTGTCTTTTGAATTTTCCAGAAGAAATTTTTATTCCTAAGGGGATAAGAACATAATCAAGATGTTTGTAAAATTCCTTTAATAGAAATGAAGATACTTGACCTACTACCTCAAAAGAATGCAGAGAAATTGTATAGATGAGAACTTTTTTTTTTTTAATTCCCATATGTCAAGTGTCACAAATTTGGACAAATCTCTGTTGAAAACCTGGATGTAATTATAGTGTTTGTAAATAAATGTACATTTGACTACTTTTGATTATAACCAGTTGAATCTGGCATTTTACAAAGTATGTTACATAGGAACATTGTAAATGAAATAGTTGAAAGTGTTTTCAGTAGTGATCAATGTTTTCATTTTATGCCTGAAAAATTTAGGGAAGTAAAGCAGCTTGCCTAACGTGGCCATTGAAGTTAGGAATCAATGAATCACCGCTTTTCTTCTCTAAGTTCTAAGCAGTAGAAAGTAGACACAAATGCTGAAGAAATGACCAAAGACCAATGTTGAAGTGGCAGTGTGCTGTCACCCAGTCACTAAACTGAGACCTTAGAGTATTCCATAGGTAGAGCAGGCTGTGCAAAGCTGACTCCATGAACAGTTGCCCTGCCAGTCCCCCCAGGGGAGACCAGGCCTGCCTCGCAGACTCAGACATCACTGAGTGCGGTTCAAGGGAAAGAGATGAGAACTCATGGCTTCTGTACAATCACTCTCCTCGGGGCTCCTCTCTAAAAGCATGTCCTGTAGACTGGCAAATACTTTTAAAATGCTAGAAAGTATTCATTAAAAATACTATTTTGGGACAGTGTGCCTGCTCATGCCTGTAATCCCAGCACTTTGGGAGGCCAAGGCAGCAGGATTGCTTGAGCCAGGAGTGCAAGGCTGCAGTAAACTATGATCATACCACTGCAATTCAGTCTGGGAGACAGAGTGAGACCTTGTCTCTAAAAATAATGATGACGATAATAATAATATCAGCTCTGTAAGTTTGCTGAGAGAATTTGTCTGGCCTGCTTCTTTTGATTATTTATGTTCTATCAGGGAAAATGTCAACTTAGTACCTGCCTAAATGATCATAATTAAAGCAATTTTTTGGTTGTGACTTTTCTTATTGTTTGGTAGATTTTCCCCAATATCAAACAACTTAATATAATACCTCACAAACAAAGGTCCTTGGAGAATTCTACAGAATGTTGTCATTATTGCTTATTCAACTTTATATGGAATTAGTTTTCTGAAGTCTCAAGGAGCAATTTCGTAGTTCCAGGTTGTAAAACTGCCCCCTAAAAACTGCAAAACTCAAAAAAGAAAGAAAGAAAAAGCTAGCTACGTAGGACTAAGGGCTACTTGCCACATGGTAGTCAAGATAAAATTAGGTGAAAGAGTGAGTCTCTGGGCACAAATTGCAGCTTGCCCCCTAAAGTTATGAAGCTAGCAATGAAACATAAGAAACTGCCACTTTATTAAGTCACCTCGTTAAGCAAGGTAACTTATCGTGGGTAACTTTACTACTCATGGTGGAAGTAAACATGGGTAGGCTTTGAGGACATATGATTTTAATTTAGTTCATTATATTCTCCTCATGCCACAAAGAATTCAAAGCACTTAAGCCATTATTGAGAAAAAGACAAAACTTTTTTCAGGAATTTGGTGCTTAAACACATTTGCATCAAGCAGTATAAATAAGAAGGAAATACGCCATAAGGAGCCTAGTGAATACTTCAAACATGTGGTTTCTGTAATTTGTTAAATCCTTTATGTACTTGGAAAATTCCAGGAATTAAAATAATTGGGGAGACTGACATTGGAAGGCACAGCGCCATATGTCTCCATGTGGAATCAACAGCCCCAAGGAGAAACACACATTTCAGCTTTTCCTTGGTAATACTTTCTTCAGCCTCCTTTTTCACTTAATCTTTTTCTTGCTCCTTTGCTCCCTTGCTCTCCCCTCCAAATAAAGGCAAAGTAAATTAGTTAAGTACTTTCCATCTGTAATCTTCTATAACAAATTAAAGTAGTTAAAAGATATTTCACATGGTTTTGACTGCAAAAAAAAGAGTTTTAAAAGAATATTCATTTTCCTTTTTTTTTTTTGAGTTGGAGTCTCACTCTGTCGCCCAGACTGGAGTGCAGTGGCACGCTCCCGGCCATCGCAGCTTTGACCTGCTGGACTCCGGCGATCCTTCCACCTCAGCCTTCCAAGTAACTGGAACTACAGGTGCGCACTACCACGCCTGGCTAATTTTTTGATTTATTGTAGAGATGAGGTCTCGCCAAGTTGCCTAGGCGGGTCTCAAACCCACGGGCTCAGGCAATCCACTCACCTCAGCCTCCCAAAGTGTGGGATTACAGGCTGAGCTACCGATCCCGGCTAAAATATTCATTTTCATGTAGTGAAAACAGAAAATGCAACAGTACTGTAACTGGGCGGGTGGCAGCCTTGCAATATGTTTTTGTCCATTTCTTCAAATGGAAAGATGCTGTAAAAGAGATATTGCTTAGTCCTTCTGTGTTCACTTCTGAACTATTTCTATGTTCTCTGGAAAATAGGGAATAATGTCCTACTGCTGCAAGTGTGGTGTCTTTTTTTGAAAGCAGAGTGGCAACTCAGGGACTACATATATCTTGGTTTCTTCAGATCATGATTTATTTTTCTCATAACCATTTTATCACTATGACACTGGCTTAATTTATTTTAATTATTTGTATATGAAAAGGATTTTGAAGATTCTGTTCAGAATAGAGAATAGCCCTTCAATGTCATTGTTGCTTTTTAATTTATGAAATGAAACCATTGGTTCATCTATTTCAGTAGTTCTTCACCAAGAAGCAAGAAGACACCTGAAAGATTTTCAGAAAATATTTCAGAAAATGTACACACGTGTCTATTGCTGTCTAGAGAGGTAAGGCTGCATAATGATGTAATAGACCCCCATGGCCTGCCTGCCTAGCTTCATATCCTATCACTTTTTGTCAGTGTGACTTTGCATGAGGTACTTAACCTCTCTGATCCTCAGTTCCTTAATTGTAAAATGAGGATGGTGATAGTAATAGAACGTATGTTAAGAAAATTGCTAAGAGGGCTACTTGAATGGATGCATATAAAGCAGCTAAAATAGTGTCTAGTACATAGTATATAGTATACAAGGGTATCATTATATATTTAATTCTAATTTCCAGCATGTTTTCATTTAAAAAGTTCTCCTAGATATCAAGAACCTTATTGTTTGAGATTTACGTGTTTCAAGTAGTTAACAGCTTGGTGCTTCTAAACAATGACTAGGACTGTCTAATTTTCCCTTGTTTCTTCACCTCAGAAATCACCCAGTGTGTGCTCAAGTCAATCCAACTAATGACTATATTATTCCATTAAAATTTGGCTGCTTATACCCTCACTTTACTCCAAAATGATTTTGGGAAGGTATCTTACAAAAATATATACAATATAACAAGTTAAAAGAGTAAATAAAATTAGGCCAAAGGAGAAACAAGAGTAGAAAGATGAACTAGCCTTTTAAGCCTAGCTCCCAAGAAGACACCCTACAAGGCTTTGTACTGTTTTAGCCCAGGCCCACATTGTTCCAGCCTACATTCATACCAAAGTGATATTTTACATGATGTGTACAACAGCTTTCTTGTTAACACAAGAAATAGAAAGAATAATTTTATTATTATGTTTTTCCATGTGGGAAAATTTAGGCACTAGAAAATGCAGCACTTTCTTCTGGTTGATTTTACTGGTCAGTGACATCAAACTACCAATATTCAATGCTATTTGTTTTACTCGGAAATGACATGATTTATATCATATATTATTAGATAAAATATAAATTTAAAAAAAAATACCTGCTAGACATTACTACTTCATAAAAGACAACTGTTTACATTCACTGTCTAAATAAGTGAGCCTAAAATGTTTGCCAGATAATGCATTAATTTCCATTTCTATAATTCACTTTTATCAAAGCACACCACTGTATGTGGTTAGCTCTTGAGTCTAAAAAAGGAGGCTAATGAGAAGTCGGGAAGTTTGACCTAGCATTCACCCACAATCTCTTCTGGACCGCCTTCCTCTGTCTGGTCAAACAACTGTCATGGGTATAACCCTACACATCCTGAAAGATGCCTGGCAGGCAGATAGGTTGGCTTGTATTCCCTGAGTAGCCAGAAAACATGTGGTGTTCTTACAGACTAATCTGCTAAGACAAGAGAAAAACAAAATAGTTGTCAAGTTTAAAATTGTTAGAAAGTCACTTAGCGCTCCAACATTGTCATTTTCAGGTTTGATTGTGGAAACATTTCATTCTCTGTGACAGAGGAGGCAGGTTTGTGATGCTGTACATTAGTTACTGACAACGTTAAATCTTCTGGGTTGTCTTGTTCCAAGACTAAAATTTTCCTAGGACTTTCAAAGTTACAGTGCTCTTTAAGACATCCTGGGAATGTATATGCATACATATATGCACACACTCTCTCATATATACAGATTTTCCAAGGAAGTCTTAAAAAGCTCTGTAACTTTTAAAGTTTTTGCTGTTGTGCTATGTATATAGCACACATACACACACACACACACATGTGTATATATATATGTGATATTCTCTTTCCCATATGACTAATATTTAACTCCACTTAAGATCGATAGTATCTATATTTCTGACTGATAAGTTTTTCAATTTTCATATTCTTTTTTTTTTTCAGTTCTCATACTTTTACCAAAAGATGAAGAATGTTCTAATGTAGAAACCCTGTCTGTTTTTTATTCAGCATATAAATCATTACAGTGATTAATTTCTTTCTTTGGCTTCAGGGTAACTGGTGGGTTGCACTTAAAAATAAAGTTATCTTACACAGTTGTATGAATTGCCTGTATATAAAATATATCTGATTTGAGATTCCATAAGACCTGGCCAATAAATAGATAGCTTTCATTTATAATTAAGATATTTTTTAAGTACTAAATGTCTCTAAAATAACAACAACAGCAAAAATAAATAAAATAAAATTATCCTTCTTTATATTCCACTTACTGCCTGACAGGATAGCCATTATTACCAGAAGCATTTTTCATTCATTCATTGGTTAGTGCATGGTCCTAGGCTAAGTACTGCAGAGAATACAGAGAGCAACAGTAACAAAAAAGACTTATGTGGTAACAGGAAAAGCATGGGTTTTATGTCTAATCTGGGTTTGAATCTCTAGTCCATCATTAATTTTCTGTGAAAACTCTCAGTTCTCTTCCTTGATATATCTATCCTATGTCAGTTCCATACTGTCTTGATTACTGTAGTTTTTTAAAGCAAGTTTTGAAATCAGGAAGTATGAGTTTTCTAGCTTTGTTCTTTTTCAGGATTAGTTTTGCTAATTTTGGCCCCTTGAATTTTTACACAAATTTTAGGATTAGCTTGTCAACTTCTGCAATAAAAAATTATCAGCAGGTATTTTGATAGTGGTCTTTAGATCAATTTGAGGAGCACTACCATCGTAATACCATTCAAACTTTCAGTCAATGAACATGGGATATCTTTCCGTTTCCTTGGATCTTTACAGATTTAATGATATTTTATAGTTTTCAGTGTACTTATGTTGCACTTCTTTTGTTAGCTTTATTTCTAAGTATTTTAGTCATTATGATGTTGTTAAAAGTGGAACAGTTTTCTTACATTTATTTCTTGTTTGTTTATTACTATACAGTTGTGTATAGTAATACAACTGATTTTTGTATACTGGCATTGCATTCTGCAATCATGCTGAACTCATTCACTATAATAGCTCTACGTGTGTATGTGAATTTCTTAGTGTTTTATATATATAAATCATGCAGCCTGCTAATAAAGGTGATTTTACTTCTTCCTTTCCAATCTGGATGTTTCTATTTCTTTTTCTTGCTTATCTGCCCTGGCTAGTATCTCCAGTCTAATGTTATATAGAAAGTGGACATTTTTTTTGTTACTATCCCTATGGGATAGCTTTCACTCTTGTGTCCTAATTCTTTCTTTCTTTCTTTCTTTCTTTCTTTCTTTCTTTCTTTCTTTCTTTCTTTCTTTCTTTCTTTCTTTCTTTCTTTCTTTCTTTCTTTCTTTCCTTCATTCTTTCTTTAAGTTAGAGTCTCACTCTGTTGCCCAGGCTAGAGTGCAGTGGCACACTCACAGCCAACCCAACGTCAACTTGCTGGGCTTAGGCAATCCTTCCACCTTAGCCTTCCAGGTAGCTGGAACTACAGGCATGCACTACCACACCTGGCTAATTTTTTATTTATTGTAGAGATGCGGTCTCACCAAGTTGCCCGTGCTGATCTTGAACCTGTGGGCTCAGTCAATCCACTCGTCTTGGACTCCCAAAGTGCTGGGATTATAGGCTGAGTCACCGAACCCAGCCTTGTCCTAATTTCTATGTTGATGTAGCACATATAAAAGGTCTAACAGAAATATCAAATGCAACTGATTCCAAAGCTGAAATCTTGACTTTCTTCTACAAACTTACTCTGCTCATGTCCTTTCCCTTCCCTGCTAATGCAGCTGTGAACAGTTGTACACGACTAAAAAATGAGAATCATCCCTGACTCCTCATCTTTCCTGAGACCTTTTCCCCAAGCTTTCAGGAAATCTTATTGACTCTACATTAGAATACCCAAAATATGAACACATCTCCTCATATTTATTGCTGGTCTTAGCCCTCATTCTTTCTTATCTGGATCACTTAAAAAGCTACCTAACTTTTATAACTTCCACTCACACATACACACACACACACACACACACACACACACACACACACACACAGAGAGAGAGAGAGAGAGAGAGAGAGAGGGAGAGAGAGAGAGAGAGAGAAGGAGACAGAGAGAGGGAGAGAGAGACAGAGAGACAGAGGGAGGGACAGAGAGACATACAGAGAGAGTCTATTCTCAACTCAAGGGCAAAAGTAGAAGCAGTGAAATTAGTTAGGGGATTATGCACTCATCCAGGTAAGAGATGATGAACACACTTACTGCTCTCCATCACATAATTCACTTCATCCACATTGATCTGTTTGCTGTTTGGGGATAAACTAGGTATTCTCTCACCTTTCTCACTAATGTCACCATCTCAGCAAGACTTATCCTGAGTGTATTATTAAATATTCCAATGTACTACCCATCTGTCCACTCAGAGTTTCCAAAACCTTTAAGCTTATTTTCCTTTTTTATGTAATCTATAATGCTTTTTAACATATTTTATGGTTTGAATACATTTTGTGTTTACTGTTTCCCTGTCCCCCAGAATGTAAGCTCCACAAAAGCAGAGATTTCTTTTATAGTTTTTTTCCCACCACGGATATCTTTCCAGTGCCTAGAAGAATACTTGGCCCATATTTATATTTTATAAATATTTATTTAATATTGAAGGCATTTTTCTAAGCAGCAATATAAAGTTTAAAAACTGATGATCCTATCAGTTTCCAGAGTCACTATTTTTTTTTTTTTTTTGAGTTGGAGTCTCACTCTCACCCAGATTGGAGTGCAGTGGCTACTCCCGGCCACTGCAGCCTTGACCAGATGGGCTCCGGTGATCCTTTCACTTCAGCCTTCCAAGTAGTTGGAACTACAGGTGCACGCTACCACATCCGGCTAATTTTTGACTTATTGTAGAGATGAGGTCTCGCCAAGTTGCCCAGGTGGATCTCAAACCTGGAGGCTCAGGCAATCCGCACACCTCAGCCTCCCAAAGCGCGGGATTACAGGCTGAGCCACCGAGCCCGGCCCTAATTCACTATTACCTGACAGAGAAGTTTAATAAAAATTTTGGAATGAAAATATCTTAAAGTGTATATGATAGAAAATAATCTCACAAGATATTCTTGCCAGATAACGTTATGATACATACCATGCCATACCTCCTCCTTAAAGATTCATAAACATATTAGTATATTATATTCTCTGAGATATTCCTGCTATAAAGAAAACTTGTTTAACTTTAACCCAGAATGTCCAACACGTACTTAATGGATCTCTTTTTCACATAGCAACTATTAGAATCCTACGAAATTATTGCTCTGAAACTTACAGTTAGGAATCATTGATCTAGGCTGTTGGTTTGGAAATAATAATAATCATATATTAGTACATATCTCTATTATTGGATTGATAAGATGCATCTTATACCCAATACCAATAGACACCAACCTGCTTATACTCTATATTGTGAATATTTAAAGAAATAAGGGAAAAAAACACAATTGAACAGGTGTTATTTACAATATCTATTATTTAATTTGTATCCCTCCTTTCCATTTCTTTTTTTATCAATATTTTTTATTATGATATTGTGGGGTACAATTAAGGGTTAGGTATACAAATATGCTTCATTCAGGCACCCTTGTTGATTGCAGTAAACATACATGTGCCGGTATCTTTTTTATAGAGTGATTTGAGTTCTTTAGGGTATATTCCCAGTAGGGGGATTGTGGGGTAATATGGGAGGTCAATATTTAGAGCTTTTTGGAATCTCCACACTGCTTTCCACAGAGGTTGCACTAGTTTGCACTCCCACCAACAGTGTAAAAGTGTTCCCTTTTTGCCACACTCTCTCCAGCAACTGTTATTTTTTGAGTTATTGATAATTGTCATTCTGACTGGAGTTAGGTGGTATCTCAGTGTGGTTTTGTTTTATATCTCCCTGATGATTAGTGAGGTTGAACATTTTTTCATGTGTCTGTTGGCTGCTCGGATGTCTTCCTTTGTGAAGTGTCTGTTCATATCTTTTGCCTACTTTATAATGGGGTTGTTTGTTTTTTTCTTTTCAGCATGTTTGAGTTCCTTGTAGATCCAGGATGTTAAGCCTTTGTCAGACCTGGAGTTGGCAAATACGTTTTCCCAGTCTGTAGGCTGTCTCCCTGCTCTCTTGATGGTTTCTTTGGCTTTGCAGAAGCTTGTCAGTTTAATGAGGTCCCACTTGTCTATCTTATTTCTTATGGCCTGTGGGTTTCGGGTTTTGTTCAGGAACTGAATGCCAGTTCCAATTTCCATGAGGGTATGTCCTTCATTTTCTAAGGTTCTTATGGTTTGAGGCTTAACATTTAGGCCTCTGATCCATTTAGAGTTAGTTTTTGTGTATGGGAATAGATAGGGGCCCTGTTTCAATCTTCTGCATGTGGTCAGCCAGTTTTCCCAGCACCATTTACTGAATAGGTTCTCCTCTCCCCAGTGGTAGGTGGTGGAGGCTTTGTCGAACATGAATTGGTTGAGAAATTGAGGTTTTACTTCTGGAATCTCAATTCTATTCCATTGATTTATATGCCTGTTCCTGTACCAATACCATGCTGTTTTGATTATTGTAGCCTTACAGTAAAGTTTGAAGTCTGATGATGTGATACCACCTGCGTTGTTTTTTTTGCCGAGGATTATTCTGGCTATTCTTGGTCGTTTGTGTCTCCATATGAATTCCTGTGTTGTTTTTTTCTAGGTCTGAGAAGAATGTTGCAGGTAATTTGATGGGTATTGCATTAAATCTATAGATTGCCTTAGGTAAGATGGACATCTTCACAATGTTGATTCTTCCAATCCATGAGCATGGGATATTTTTCCACTTGTTTGTGTCATCTTTGATTTTTTTGAGTAGTGTTTTGTAGTTTTCATTGTAAAGGCCTTTCACGTTTCTGCTTGGCTAATTCTGCTTTCCATGCTTATTAGTTTGTTATTTATTTCCATCACAGTATTCTTTACTGCTGTTATTTCTGACATCAGCTCCTTCCTAGTTTCCTCTTGTCTCTCAATTTTTTAAATTCTCTCTATTAATGTCTTGATGTCTGGGCTTGTTGCATGTGAGCAGTCATTCTGGGGGCTCTTCATTGTTTGTGTTCTGGAATCTGTTTTCTCAGTGTCTGGTCTCTCAGGGGTCTGTGTGAGACCTATATTCTTCTTTTGGTTTTTCTTCATTTGTATGGTTTTTTTCCCCCTCCCTACTTTTTCTTCCCTCCATGTCACCGTCTTCTTTAATTCTGTTATTCAGGGGTATAGTGATTGCTTTTACTTCTGTTTGTACAATCTCCTATTTATGTATGCCCTCTTACTTTGCTCAATTCTGGAGTTGCACTGTAGGTTGGGCGTGGTCCTTTTTGCAGTTTTGAGATTTACTTCAGGGGGGAGCTGTGATTCAAAATCTATCTGCAGGTCCTGATATTTGCCGAGAGGTGTATGGATAATCTGAAACCCACTTCCCACTGCCTTGGAATCTGTCCATGCGGTGGGGCTGTAGGTTTACTCCCTGAAATAAAATGTGGTTAGCAGAGGGAAGAGAATGGAGCAGACAGTGGGGGCAAGAATGGGGTGGAGAGAGAGAGAAGTAAGGGGGGAAACAGATGAGTGTGTCGATAAATGGAGAGAGAGACCTAAACTGAAACAGATAAAAACAATAGACCATGGCTACAGATTAATCAGTTCTCATACAAAAAATAAAATAAAACATATAGTGATGCTAACATACAAGCTAACCAACCACCTTATTGGTGTGCTGTTCCTCTATACAAAGATATGGTTTACAGAGAGGAGAAAAGAGAAGAAAAGGAAGAGAAAAAATAGGAACAAATCTATAGGAATAGAATCAAGTCATTAAACACAGAACCTATCGAGCACACTCTGCGACTTTTCATTTAAGTCCAATGTTCTTTCAACTCTGATTTCTAGCTTTCTTTTTAAGCTGATAAATTAGTTCGCAGTTAGGGTCAGTGGCCCCTGGCCTGCTGTGAAGGACAGTTCAGATCACCCTCCATTCACCACTCAAATCTGGCCTGTGTCTCTTTTTCAAGCTTGTTTCTCCTGTTTCGGTGTTGTTCCCTTAAATCGCCAGCAGGTGGTGCTATCTCAGCTGCTCGCCCCAGAGGGGGTGGGGCTGGACAGGAGCAGGGCAATGGAAGCCTGCCTCAGTGCACACAGGAGGAGACCCACAGCCGGTAGGACGTCAAGGTGGCAGCAGAGGTGGCGGGGATCCCAGCAGATCTTGCCTGCAGGGGTCAAGGACTGAAGTTGTGGATCACCTCAGGCATGGGTGGCGCGATGCGTTATGGCTGCCCCGGAGGCCGCAGCAGTGCCGGAGGCTGCTGTGTCTGCGGCTGCAGTGGCTATCCAGACTGCTGCAATGCCCCAGTAGTGGTGACTGACCAAGCTCGGTGTGAAGAGCAGGCTGCCAACATTGGGGTCCGCAGTCCCTGGGGAGAGAGTCAGAGACTCTCTGAGTTCTCCTTTGCAGATGGTTTCATAGACCAGGCTGCCCTGTCGCCATCTTGCTGGAAGTCCTCTCCCTTCTTTTCATTTCTAAGAAACTGAATGTTTTTTGGAACTTGCCTTATTCATGGACTAAGTGGCTCTTGCTTAAATATTTTTTGATCCTACTCTACCAAAAACAAGCAAAACATCAACCAACCAACCAAACCAACCCCAAACTCTTCCATTCGTCTTTTTATGCAGTGAAATCAATCTGTATCCCTTTGCTTTTACAATGCACATGCAAGGTTGACACATAACTATGAATAAATTAAAGAAATGGCTTTCCTCCAACAATTGAAGAAGTAATGGAGGCAGATGGGAGATTACTTGTGACAGAGAAAAGGTTATACTCTGTAGGCTGTGGATTATCAAGAAGGGCGTGGCACTGTTGCCTGTATTTCTAGGAATATCTTAGACTTCATTCTTAGCCTCCTTGCAGTGAGTGGTGGCCCAATATCAGTCAATGGAATATGAATGAAAGTGATATTTGTCTCTTTCCCAGGTCTGGTCTAGAAGACCTTTCCGCTTTATGATATTTGTTCTTTCTCTTTTAACTCGATGAAGACCAACTTGGTCATACTGGAAGCAACGTTGAAGTACACCTGATGTACTTTATTTCAAGAACTGGCAAGTTCCTCTTCCACAAATATCTGCTCTGAGGAGGTGACACAGTGATCCAAATTTATTTAGTTTATCTTGAAATATTTTCAATAACAATAATAAGGTTTTATTGAACACTTACCATGTATCAGGAACTATGTAAAGCACTTTCATGAATCTTTTGATTCTCACAATGACCCTGTAAGGAGGCAGATACTATTTTTCACTTTCTTAGTGAGGTAATGGAAACACAGATAAGTGGAGTGCCTTGTTCAGGGTTATAGCTAGTACGTGGGACGGTAGAGAATTTAATAGTCTGGCAGTCTGACCTATCTTCAATATTCCCGATAATGTTAACATATTAAGTTTCAGTAAGTAAATCAATAATGATTGTCCATATTAGACATTAAAATAATACTATACTGGTAATTAAAAGAAGAATCTATTAGTACTAAACCTGATATTAGTACATATACTTATATTTATCCTTATGAATACTGTATACAAAATTAAATTTAAACATTAGAAAAATTTTAAACTGTTACCTATAAAGGTAAAGAAAATCAAACTGTTTTATATATTTCATTTACACAAATATATATCATATAGACTATACTGTATGCCAATATACACAAATACTTACATAAGAAAGAATCAGTACAAATTAAAATTAAATATAATAGTAAAAACATTATTACTTTGGACTACCTTGGGCAATGTTCAGTACTATTTATGCAAAAAGTATGAACAATAAAATACATTAGATAAAGTGTTCATGATATCTTTAAAAATATAAATGAGCTTCTTGAGAACAAATCTTTTTAAAGATTAGTCTATTGTCTAGAATACAATTTGAATAAATAAATAAATAATGTTTTTAAGTAAAGTTTCCTTTAGACTTGCTCTACATTATCTAACAAATGATTCATTATCTAACAAATTTATGATCAATTATCTCTATTAGTTTATGAATAATTCTAATAGTTTAAAAATAGTTCTTAAAACTAGTTCATGCCCCTATGAAAGTTAAACTTTAGATCTATAATTTTTACATTATTAATGTGGTTATCAGACATTTTCTTCAAAGTGCAAAAGCCAGTGACTGACTAGCTCAGTACATGTCAAATAATCATGGTTTCTAAATTAGTAGATTTGAAATTAATAGAACAATATTGTACAACCAAATGTAATAATTAGGAAGCCATGTTCTAGAGCTGTACAGTACAGTATGATAGTGCTAGTTACGTGCGGCCATTTAAATTTAATTCGATTAAGATGAAATAAAATTAAAAACTCAGCTACTCAATTGCACTAGCAGCAACCATATTGCATAGCACAGATACAGAATATTTCCATCATCATGGAAAGTTCCATTAGACAGTGCTGTTTTTTAGAAGGGAGAATTAATAATATGAATCAATTAGATTTATGGACAATTTACAAACCTCACTTTTGTTGGCAAATTCTTGTTTTCTGTTCCTTCATCAAAGTGTCTGCTAATTTAGTCTGTGACAGGACTAAACTTGAAACTTTGGTGTCCCCTTGCTCGAGCACTGGAGAAGGCACTAGCCATGGGCAGAGCAAACCTAAAGGAAGCAAGAAGGAAAGCAAGGAAGGATACTGCACAGATTGTACAATCAACTTTTATGTGATCAAGAAAGTTGCCTATGATATCTCATAGATGAGTAATTTAACTTTACAGGTTCTGGTGAGTAAAAATTTCCTTAAAGGAGGTATAATAGTACTGTGGAGTATACTATGTGACTCGTCAGTCAAGTAAGTGCCTAAAATCAAATAATACACACAGAAAAGGAAATTAGAAAAAGCAAATAGACGTGGATACATGTCAATCTCAAATTATTAAGAGGCACTGTCCTTTAACTGCTGCAGAAGGTTGAATTTTTCCTTGGTATTTCCACCCTTCCACGATTAGAATGTCTGGTGCTCTCTTCCTTTCAGCAATCAGCCCTTTCACTTGTCTCTTGACTTCTAGATTCCCAACACAACCACTGACTCTCCCCTCTGCTAACCACCTACTTTGAACTTTTCCATGTGGGATTCCTTTCTCAAACATAGTCTTAAAAAATGACCGATAGCCGGGCTGGGTGGCTCAGCCTGTAATCCCGCGCCTTGGAAGGCTGAGGTGAGTGAATTGCCTGAGCCCGCGGGTTTGAGACCTGCCTGGGCAAATTGGTGAGACCTCATCTCTACAATAAATCAAAAAATTAGCCAGGCATGGTAGCGCACGCCTGTAGTTCCGGCTACTTGGAAGGCTGAGGTGGAAGGATTGCCAGAGCCCAGCGGGTGAGGCTGCAGTGGCCGGGAGTAGCCACTGCACTCCAGTCTGGGTGATAGAGTGGGATTCCAACTAAAAAAAAAAAAAAATGACTGATTACATCTGAAAGGGTTTCCAAGGAGATGGCACAGTATCAGCTATGTTCCAGAAAAGCTCCCATTTCCATTATAAGTGCACTCATGCCTACCTTCTTGATGACCCAATTATGGTAGGTCTCAGTAATCAGACCTTTCCCAGTTACCATCTTCTCCTTTTCAAGCTGCACTTTAATGTTTCTCTTTTTCAAACACAATAATAAATATCAGATTTCAAAAATTTACAAGGACAAGCAAAAAGAAAAAGGTGTTTTCACACTAGTGCAGTCATAATTCAATACAGTGTTTAACCTTTGTCTTTTTAAAATAAACTCTAGATTAGGGAGAAATAGTTCAGGAAACAATGTCTCATATATGCTTCTAAATGTAGTTGCAACACTTAAGATAAAATATTCAGCCATTTAAGCAAAGCTTTTCCTTTTTAGCAACAAGGAATCCTGAGTTTTACAACTTGCCAGGAATTGTTCATATGCTGTTTTGTGTAAGATGTATCAATTTCATCTTGAGTAGAAGTTATGGAGAATATTTATAGGAGTGTTTCAAGAAGTCTTGAACAATTTTAGTGCCTTTGTTTAAACTGCATCAAAAATAAAGATTAAAAATGATAATTTCTATTGGTACCTTTTCAGGTGTCTGTGTCCAGTTACCTGCTGGTCATCCTTGGCATAAGGCATGCACAAGTCACGATATGCATAATCTAAAGACAAACTGATCTTCCTGGAATTACTTTAATTTCTGGCACATTTTTCTTCAGCAGATGAGAGCCACAGTATTTTCTAGAGGTGAAAGGCTTAATGTAGGGTTAAGCTTGGGAGCATGATACTTTTTCCAGAAAGTCAAGAAGTACAGATTTGACTCAGAGATAGTACCAGATTTCAATATTTATCTGAAATGGAGAAATAGATGAGTAGATAAATTGTAGTGAAAGTTTATGCTTAGGGCTAAGTGATGCCCACTGAAAGAGTTCAGATATTTGCTAGACATATCTATAGATTGTTTAAAGTCAATTTAAGTGAAAAAATTAGAAACCTCCTTGGAGAGTCCTCATCTTAAAGGAAAGAGGAATTTAGGTACAACAAACTTTACCCTGAAACACAACCTTCATTATTAGGGTTAAGTTTCAATTTTGAGTATAGCCATGCAGGTCTGGCTTCCATGGTCTCAAATTTTATTCCTATTTGTGGGAATGAGAAATGTGTTCTCTGCACATCCAGTTTGCCTTTACAAAGAATGATAAAAGTCTTTGTCAGGTATTTTGGAGCTAGATTAAGGTGCTTTCCTGCTCCTTCAACTGAGGCCACAGGGTCAGCGTTGTACATGTTCAAAGGAGCAGTGAGGCTGATATTTACCTGTAGGTAATCTTTGAATTTCTTCTTTTTCATTTTAGGTGACACACTTCTATAAACTCAGACAACATTAGAAGCCCTGAATCTATGCCAAGCATTAGGAACATAGTGGAGAGCAAGACAGTCTTCCTTGAAAACAGAATTTCATGGAGTAGGCAGACATCAAAAATAAGTACTGGGGTGGGGGTGGAGGATGGTGGGATTGGTAGTAGTGGGAAACTGCCAGGGGAAGGGGAGGGCACACCTCATCAACAAGGGTACCCGCATAATGAACATTTATATACCTAACATTGAATTGTACCCCACTTCTTTAAAATTAAAAAAATAAGCACTATACTAATTATGTAATTACAAGAGTGTTTATTAAAGTATACTGGGAGATTTAATCTGATGGGGTACATGTAAAGAAAGTCTCTTAGAGTGAGATTTATTTTATTTTATTTTATTTTTCTGAGTTGGAGTCTCACTCTGTCACCCAGACTGGAGTGCAGTGGCTGCTCCCGGCCACCGCAGCCTCGACCTGCTGGGACCCCGTGATCCTTCCGCCTCAACCTTCCGAGTAGCTGGAACTACAGGCGTGCGCTACCACGCCCAGCTGATTTTTTTATTTTTTTATTTAAAAAAATTTTTTTTTGAGTTGGAGTCTCACTCTGTTGCCCAGACTGGAGTGCATGGCTGCTCCGATCACCGCAGACTCGACCTTCTGGCTCCGGTGATCCTTCTGCCTCAGCCTTCCAAGTAGCTGGAACTACAGGCACACACTACCACGCCTGGCTAATTTTTTTTTAAAATTTATTGTAGAGATGACGTCTTGCCTGCCCAGGCGGGTCTCGAACCCACAGGCTCAGGCAATCCACTCACCTCAGTCTCCCAAAGGCATGGGATTACAGGCTGAGCCACCGAGCCCGGCTTGATTTTTTTATTTATTGTAGAAATGAGGGCTCACCAAGTTGCCCAGGTGGGTCTTGAACCTGCGGGCTCAGGCAATCCACTCACCTCAGCCTCCCAAGAAGCAGGATTACAGGCTGAGCCACCGAGCCCAGCTTAGAGTGAGATTTAATTTGATGACTGAAGGATTGTTGGGAGCTGGCCACAGAGGACCACTGAGTGTTAGGGATCAGGAAGGGCCGTTGACCCTGAGACCACTAGGATGCGTTTGGGAGCTATTTGACCCCATTTCCTCCCCCTTTCTACTCAGCACTAACCAGATTAAACTCCTGTGAGCTCAAAACATAAAAACTGAGACCGGGATGAACACAAGTTAACTTTAGAAGCTCATTGTCCCCATTCTTCCACAAACTGCAGTTTTGGCTTTCACACAACTTATAATTCAAACTCATGTCACATCTAAGAGCCTTAGTATTGGTCGCAGGCTTCTGGGTCATGATCTTAGGATTTATTGAAGGTGTAAATTGTAGAATACAGTTTTAGAAGACAGCCATTTTGTTGAAAGAATGCGGCTGGGTTACTTGCAGATAGCCCACTGTGAACTTTGGACTGGGCCACATTCCAAACATTCTGGGATGGGCCACTTTCGTTTGTAAAGTAAATACTTAAGCTTCTATAGAATTGTTTAACTTGGCATAAATCAATCAGCTTAGGATGAAAAAGGTTTATAGAATATGTCAGTCACGGATTAGGTTATCCTTTAATATGGGATTTTAAGATTATCATATGAAAAGGGTTTAAAGGCAATCATTGATTAAGTTTTCATGGATTAAGGTTTCTGGTGGGTGGGGGATGCCCCTCCCACATCTGACTTTGTGTATAAAAAACCCGTTGTAATTCCCAATAAAACACACATCGCTTCTGCACTAGACCAGAGTCCAGTCTCTTTCTTTCTCTCTCTCTCTTTCTCTCTTCTTCCCCCCAATCGCCAACACCGTCTCCACCTTTGGGGTACCCTGAACCCAGCTGGAGCTGGTCTCCGGCAAAGGATGGGTTGAGTTAGGTCAGAGGAGTATGGAAAAAGCATTACAAAGAAGAACATGTGTCAAGATGTTGGGGAAGAATGAATCTATTATGTTTGCAAAACAGAAAGAAGCAAGTGTGGCTGTTAAATTGAAGAGAATTGAAGAGGATAGCCGAAGGAGAGGAGGCTGTGTTGGTAGGCAGAGACCAGATCATAGAGGGCTGTGTCAGCCATGTGGAGGATTTAAATTTTATCCTAACAATAATAGGAAGTCATAAAAGAGTTCTGAATAGGAAATGACATGATTAGAATTGTCTTATTGAAAGTTCACTTTAGATTTTGCTGGTAAATGGATTACAATGAAGCTATTGCAATGACCACATCAAGAGCTATTTATGATTTGAACTAAGGTTATGTTTCTCAAAATGTCATCTATGGACCCCTAAGAATTCCCAGAGAGTCTTGGATAGTGGATAGGGTCATAATAACACTAAGACATTATGTGACCTTTACATTGTTTTGACATTTGCACTGATGGTGCAAAACCCATGGTTTTGAAGATTCTGCTCTGAGACTGATATACTAAACTGTGCTTATAGTCATTAAATTATTTGTCTCAATATATTCTCAGTGAAATATTGAAAGCTTTCCTTAAGAATATTCTTTTTTTTTTTTTGAGTTGAAGTCTCACTCTGTCGCCCAGGCTGGAGTGCAGTGGCAAGCTCACAACCACCCCAGCATCAACCTGCTGGGCTCTGGCGACCCTTCTGCCTCAGTCTTCCATGTAGCTGGAACTACAGGCACGCACTACCACGTTGGTTAATTTTTGATTTATTGTAGAGATGAGGTCTCACCAAACCAAGTCGCCCGGGCTGGTCTCGAACCCGTGGGCTCAGGCAATCCACTTGCCTCGACCTCCCAAAGTGCTGGGATTACAGGCTGAACCACCAAGTTCAGCCCAGGAATATTCTTGATGAAGCAAAAACATTTATTAATTTAATGAAATCTTTTCCCCGAGTGCACATCTTTTTAATATTCTGTGTGACAAAATGGTGAAATAATTTGTGGAAGGAGCTCGAAGTTACCACCTGCATCTCAAGGCAGAAGCCTTTTTTATCTTTGCAGTAGCAGAGATCAGGTGCTCAAGGTAGCAGAGGGCTGAAGAGAGATGGGATATGGGAGTGGATGCTCTAAAACTCAAAGAGATAATGAGGACCTATATAAATATATCCATGGGATATTATGAGTCACTCAGCAAAGTCATTTAACCTCCCAGTCCTGCTTGTTATGTAGTCATAAATAGAGTCTTGGGATGACCCTAGAAAGCCATTGTCTGGTGGGTACAAACAGTGATGAGCTATGGCAGGCTCATAGTGGATCAGGAGAATGGGTCTTGTGCATCTTTTTCCATCTCTGAATTCAGGAATGCCAGGTTGGTAGCTCGGAATCAGACATGGGTGTTCATATTTATACCATGTTAACTGGCAAACACTACAAATCAGGCCTTTAAAAAAAAAAACCCAGGAGAGTCAGTTGTTAAATATTTACTAACATACCTCTGGTGCTTGCTAAGTCTCTGAATTTTTCTGCTTCTTCATGTTCCCTAGGGAAATCGTTGACTTTCTCCATTGATCTCCATATATTTAATCATCTTTGGAAAGATAATTTAAGATAATAGCTGGCATTGTTTGAATATAAATATCTGACCTATAATATGTATTCAATAAATATTTGTTGTATATTGAATGCTAGTTGAATAAAATGTGGGTCAAAAAAGAATAAGAAGGTATATTTTAATTGCCATTGGCAAAATTTATTGTCTGTCTTCTCATAATATGTATTTTGAATATGGCATTTACATTATATTAAAGTTATTCGATTATATTTAAAAGCCAAAAATGTAGCCACTGAGACAAGCAATAAAGTCACTAAGTTTTCTTATTTACTATTTATTTTCATGAAAATATATTTAGAGAAGAAACTAAAAGCTTACTAATTTATTTTCTCAATAATATATTACTTTAAACCATTCTAGTATTGGCATCCATTTAAGGAAAAAACTAAGGATGTAAGAATTTTGAGACACCTCCAACCATGCCTTAAAATATTTTGTAAAGCCATTTTTTCTCTAGTTGATAATTGGTACAAAAAGAATGAGCACTAATAATCAGTTTTCAGTCATTCAAGGATTAATGGAAGAGTTTGTGCGGTTGTTTGTTACTCCATCTTTGCTTTTCTTTATTCTCCTTTGGCTTCCTGCCACTGAATCTTTTCATTATTCATTAGAACCCACTCTACTGCACGGCCAGGGGAAAGGAAGAACCCTGAAACACAAGTCTTTCTTTCACTATTTCCAAGCAGTTTTCCAAAAAATGTTGTTATAGAAGAAGGAGATCAAAACAATTAACTTAAATGAATTTTGTTTAGATGATAGTTTCAAATATCCATTTACCCATAAAGATAAATCCGTTTAACTTTATACACTGAAGAGAAACTAGAAATGCTTCTTTAATAAAGTTAAGATTGTCTAAAATCTCCAAGAATTGCACGTTGTCCACCTCTATAGAGAACCAAAACATTTTAAAAATTAGATAATAACTACTCTTCTGTCAAAGGCTTTCACATCTCACAATTATAAAATGTATTTCCACAGCAGGTACTTGGTTATATGAGTGCATTTGAACATGTTTCTTGGAAGATAAACAGTGGAAGATAAAGAGAATGTTAGGCTTCAGTTGTAGCAGAGTATTCCAAAAGAAATAATGGCTAGTTAATCCTTAGAGTACTGGAATTTGCTCAACTGTAAACCAAATGAATATTTAAGAGATTGCCTATGCATCTGTGTGTACATAGGAGGGAGGACACAAAAAACTTCGTAATTTATTTATTAAAAATTGTGTATTTATTCTTACATGTTTCAACTTCAGTTTTTTTTCAAAGTTCTCTCCATTTGATGCAATACACCCATTGAGATGCTTTTTCCACTGCTCAAAACAGTTTTTGAACTTGTCCATTTTGATGGCTTTTAGTACTTCTGCAGGTTTTTGTTTCACCTCTTTCACATCAGCAAAATGTTTCTTTCTGAGCACTTTTTTCACCTGAAGGGAAAAAAAAAAATTGCCAGGGGCAAGATGGAGTGAATAGGGAGGGTAGGGCTTGGGGGTCATGCTGTTTTGGTCAAAAACTGTTGAACACTCAGAGTGATTTGGGCAGGTCACTTGTAAATCACTCATCATGAAATGGGCAGATGCTTGAAAGAATCTCCAAAAAACATTCACTGAAGTCAAACACAGCCTCTCACAACAATGCTAGCTGGTACACTGATGTGGATGGCTGTCTAGAACACTTAGCTAGTGGGGGAAGCCTGCACTACAAGGGGCCTGCTCTCCAAAAAATAATTCCAGTTTTTTGGGGGTTCCCCCTCGTATGTTCAAATTTTGACTCTTTTCTCTAAGGAAAGAACAGATGGAAGGCAAATGTTGAGACCTCTGGCCAACCTTACTCAGAAGATTAAGGATGCCAGGCTCGGTGGCTCAGCCTGTAATCCCGTGCCTTTGGGAGGCTGAGGTGAGTGGATTGCCTGAGCCTGCGGGTTTGAGACCCGCCTGGGCAGCAAGACCTCATCTCTACAATAAATCCAAAACATCAGCCAGGCGTGGTAGCGCATGCCTGTAATTCTGGCTACTTGGAAGGCTGAGGCGGAAGGATCACCGGAGCCCAGCAGGTCGAGGCTGCACTGGCCGGGAGCGGCCACTGCACTCCAGTCTGGGTGACAGAGTGAGACTCCAACTCAAAAAAAAAAAGAAGATTAAGGATTGTAGAGCCAGTTCCAATTCACAAGTACATGTGTACACTTACGTGTGTGGTGGCAAGTAAGGAGGAAGAAAGCTAAACTGTTAGCATCACTGTTCTTTTTGGCACTTGGAGCAAAGCAAATAAAGTCTCTAAGAGATTTTTCTTGATACTTTCCAAGGCGGCCATTATAAATACCAGTTTGGGTACCCAGCTTGGGAAGATTTCAGGAAGTCTGAGTCTGAAGCCATTTTTGCTGAGGGTGATGTCATTTTTCTAGTTTGAAGATTCAATTAAACTTTACTACAACTCAGTTGGTCTATTTGCCTCTCCACTAAGTCTGTGTGAGTATATATGTGTGTATTTTCTAGCAACCTCTCAAGGCATTGGAAAATACCTAGCTGTGCACACAAAAGCATACAACTAACATTATATTTTCATTAAATTTCCAATGCTGCATCTGAGAAGCATACAAAAAAGTATTGCTGGGCACAGAAGGGAAATCTAACTTCCCAATTCCATTTTTGGTTATCAGATTTTATTTGAATTGACATCACCATGTCTCTCAATCTCTCATGTCTATAGCAGTCAAATTACTGACTATGCTGGGGCTAGGAAAAATCCCTCCATTTGCATTGATTTTCAATGAATAGAAAAATAGGAGCTGAAAGAAGGAAATCTGCACCAGTTGGTTTACAAGACAGTGTAGGTGCAATTATCAAGAGCCTCATCAGTGCTGTTTAGTTCCCAGAAGAATTGTTTCCTACTCTGGGCAGGTCCACCTTTGGGGTGATGTGTGAATTTTCTTCCTGGGCAGATAAACAGTGAAGGTCTACGCTCTAATGTGGGGTAGAGGTCAGAAGAAAAGAAGAGGAAAATTGACTTTCTATATTTGTTGTGGGCAATTTACGTTTATCTTTAAATCTAGATACTTGTCTTTGAATAGAAATGCTACTTCAATTACTTGTTTCAAGACGTGCATTGGTGTCAAGTTGCAGTAAAATACAATTTTTGGTTTTTTTAGGCTCTTAGACATGTTATCCTTTATTCTTGAAATTTCCCTTGAGGTCTTAGCATATTTCTGTTCTTTGTTCATATTCTTTAGTTTCTCTTCTTACCATGAGTACTGGAGCTTGATTTGTGGATCAAGCAAATTCACATTAAGTTCAATAGAGAAAAGCAGTTTGAAAAGTTACCCTCAAGCAGCTATTTTACTGTGTTATTTTCTCTGCACCCACCAGCATCCTCTAATGGTGAGTTATGTTCCTTAATCTAATGAAAGTTTAGAGCCGGGCTCGGTGGCTTAGCCTGTAATCCCGCGCCTTTGGGAGGCTGAGGTGAGTG
>NW_007253582.1:62788-80272 GCF_000164805.1 Carlito syrichta | reverse complement strand
ACTCAAAAAAAAAAAAAAGACAGTTTAGAAAAATGTATACATTACAAAACTAATATGAGATGGAAACGTCTTTTGTGAAAATTCAGAGGAGAAACAATTAAGCATAGTTCTTAGTTCAAAAAGACCTTATGTGTATAATTAAAGTCGGAATTCACAAACATGTAAATGGCACTGCTGGAATTATATCATAATATGTAGGTAAAAAGGAGAACAACAACAACAAAACACATTAAATCACAGCAATAATCTTTTTAATCTCTTTAAAGTGCCATGATAGCTGTACTTGTTGGCTCAGCCTGTAATCCCAGCACTTTGGGAGGCTGAGGCTAGTGGATTGCCTAAGCCCGTGGGTTCGAGACCCACCTGGGCAACTTGGCGAGACCTTGTCTCTACAATAAATCAAAAATTAGCTGGGTGTGGTAGTGCGCGCCGGTAGTTCCAGCTACTTGGAAGGCTGAGGTGGAAGGATCGCCAGAGCCCAGCAAGCCAAGGCTGTGTGTGGTGGCCAGGAGCGTGCCACTGGACTCCAGTTTGGGCGACAGAGTGAGACTCCAACTCAAACAAACAAAAAAAAATAAAAGAAAAGAAAAGAAAAGAAAGAAGTGCCATGATAAGACTTAAAGGAAACACCCCAAATAATTCAGTGCTCAATCAAATTTTTAGAATTTATCAAATAATTTTTAGTATCTATCATATGGCAGTCAAACTGCCAGGCCCATTGTTTTTATAAAATACTTTTGTTCTTCTTGTTTACCTGGATGAAAGATTTAAGCTTTAGCCTGCTCACAATGACATGCATTTAGTAGGTAACAATAATTCTAAGTACTTAAAAAATGTTAATTACAGAATACTATTACTAAAAAATTAGTTTAATAATATTTCAAGTCAACAGGAAGGAGTTAGCAGTTGCATGATAGCTTTAATTAAACCATTCTGGATATGGAATCATATCTTCATGCAGAATTGCATTTTAGTAATTTATCATCTAATAATAACTAGTTTAATAAATAATAACAAGGTATGTAGGTAAAATTAACAAGACTTGATCTAAATTATCTCTTGTAAGGTCTAACATGCATCTTTAAGTAAGGTCCACTCTCTTCCATCTGGGTACCAGCTGACTGATGTGGATATGCAATTCACACTCTAATTCCACACCCAGTAATCCCAGAATGTTCCACATGCTCTCATTTCATTCCAGTTATACCTATTATTTGTTCCTTGGATCAAACCTTTATTGTCAGCCTTGATCCAGGCTGTGGTCCTGTTGTTGATACTTTGTTTCTCCAGCTATGACTAAATGTTTTAATACCAGCAATTTGGATCCTCCATTTCCTTCTAGATTTTGACTGCTTTTTGTTAGATTTCGAACCTGGTTTTAACATATCAGATTCTAGTCCCCAAGCTTTGTGGTGACTGGCCTGTGCTCTGGTGGATCACATTCAAGTTATCATCTAGTTATATATTTAAAAATGTGAACTAAATAAGACCGACAGTAACCATAGTATATGCATTTTTACCTTCAAATGAAAAACTACTTTTCTGATATACTTGTTTAAAACTTATACTTATTCTGGTAAAATGCCGTATTTTCTTCTCAGCAAGATGCTAATAAAAGTTATTTGAGATGTGAATATAGTTTTTTTGTGCATTTTGACCAATCCCCAAAATTTGATTGAACTTTATAACCATTTGTGATAAAAAGATAAATAATAAAGTATGGAAAAGCATTTTAAGCAGTAGAAGTATTCTACATGTGTTTGTAGTTATTTTATTATTCAAAACAACTGGTAGTATTTAAAATAGCCAATGTCTAGCTGGGTGTGGTGGCATGCATCTGTAGTTCCAGCTGCTTGAAAGGCTGAGGTGGAAGGATCACCTAAGCCCAGTAAGTCGAGGCTACAGTGGTCATGAACATGCCACTGCACTCCAGTCTAGGCAACAAGAGTGAAACTCCAACTAAAAAAAAAAAAAAAAAAGAGTTAATATCTTAGCTTAACATTAAATCTATAGTTGTATCAGATTTCTGTAGGAAATAGCTTTTTAATTCCTGAAATTTAATATGTTAATATTTCAACTAGAAAATAACTTTATAAATACTTTACAAATAAATAGTATTAAAATAAATAATAATAATGAATATTACTTTCAACCATGTTTACTTTATTTTTTAGTTTTGCTAATATGCTGAAAAAGACCTGATAAAATAATGAAGATTTGAATGGGGATTTTTAGACTTTTAGAATCCTACTCCCCACACCTCATACAAAAAACAGTTTCTTTTCAAATACTATCATCTCTTGGTGAGAACACAAGGTTGGATAGTCATCCAAAATAGCAATATG
This sequence comes from Carlito syrichta, assembly GCF_000164805.1. Classification (NCBI taxonomy): domain Eukaryota; kingdom Metazoa; phylum Chordata; class Mammalia; order Primates; family Tarsiidae; genus Carlito; species Carlito syrichta. The sequence continues at coordinate 77,927 of NW_007253582.1, read as the reverse complement.
ACAATTACCTTGAAGAATAACATGTAATTTACTGAGCAAAAGGAACTTGAATTTTTCTGTGTTTTAAAAGAAAGGAAAGTTGAATAAATGTGAGTTTGTATGTGATTTTTGTTATTCCACAGGGAACAATTTGAATACTCTTCAAAATATGAGTCAGCTGAGCTCAGTAAACATTTAAAAAATTATACAGCTTTCAGACTTGCTTGGGATGTAAGGATCATGTCACTATCAACAGAATTTATAATCTATGTGGGAATGCATTCTATAAATTTAATTTTAGTTCTAAATAATATATTCTTAAATGAAAATAGCTCTCACTGGAAAACATTTTTTCCTAATTATGTGTTTTTTTCTGAATAGAACTGGACAAATATGCTGAAATCAAAGTCACATCAGAAAAATAGACCCAAAATAATTTGCTGGAGGGAAGTTCATGTAGACCCAGAACTCATGGAGCTCTATCTCTGGCTGAAGACTTTGTAAATAAATCTTGTGCAGCATAGTGGACTGAGGTTAGAGGCTACTTAGTATAAATAAGCAAAAACATAGCTTTCATTTGACGTATTATATGACAGAAGACTCTCCCACAAGGTCTTCAAGTACTAGAATTCATAATAGAAAGCCAAATATGTCCTTGGATGTCTAATGGATAATTGCTAATGCTCATCAATTATATGACATTTTAAAACATGTATATTGGGAACATGAGCTATGGAATATTTATGATGCTTTTTTTTTTTTTTGAGTTGGAGTCTCACTCTGTTGTCCAGGCTGGAGTACAGTGGCATGCTCACAGCCACCCCAGCGTCAGACTGCTGGGCTCAGAATATCTTTCCACCTCAGTCTACCAAGTAGCCAGAAATACAGGTAGGCGCTACCATACCTGGCTAATTTGTTTTTTGACTTATTGTAGAGATGAGGTCTCACTAAGTTGCCCAAGCTGCTCGTGAACCCATAGGCGTAGACAATGCCCTCACCTCGGCCTCCCAAAGTGCTGGGATTACAGGCTTGAGCCACTGCGCCCGGCCTATGGTGCTTGTTATAGGGCCTGCAATTTTAATTTCCAAGTCTGGGATTTCATGTATTAAGGGAAACTGCTGACTATGTGCCAAGGAGAGTATAAGGTTCTTCCTTTATATTGCTTAGTTTCTTGTAACAACCAACCAAGTAGGAATTCTACCCACAATTTACAGATGAAGAGTCTGAGATTCAAGCTGTAGGAACTAACCCTGTGGAGAGTTCTCAAACTTCATTCTTTCTTTCATTTGTTTATTTATCTTAAAGAAGGATGTGTACCACAGATGGAAGAGAAGATGGTTTGATTCATACAACTGTAGAATCCCCAGGGATGACTGGTATGTCATGGGTCATTAAACCAAGGTTTTCCTTTCAAGAGTGGGATGTTGGAGCATGAGTTTAGAGTTTGGAGAGGAGGATCAGTGAAAGAGAAGAGGACAGACACATGCATTTGGAAGAAGGGGCTGTGTGTATACATGTATATGTATGTTTCATACCTTCATTTTAAATCTCAAGGTGGACACAGAAGACCATCATTTTCTTCCTGTATTCTGTATTCTTTATTCTTTTTCCTTTTCCCTTTTATAGCAACTATACCACACCCAGGAACTAGCCCACTATCATATATATACAGGTCTGGGAGACATAAAATAATTCTAGGAACCTGAGAAAATACTATAAACTTCTTATTGAGGCCAGGTGCAGTGGCTCACGCCTGTAATCCCAATGCTTTGAGAGATCGAGGTAGGAGAATCACGGGAGGCTAGGAATTTGAGACCAGCCTGGACAACAGAGCAAGGTTTGGTCTCTACAAAAAACAAACAAACAAACAAACAAAAGCTTCTCACTCCTTAGCATCTTGACCCTGAGATTTCTGTGTGGGAGAACCAGGAGGCTCCTTAAATTCTATTCAGTTTAATTCAACTAAAACGTATTTTCTTTCTCAAATCAAAGATGACACGTATTCTCTTTCTCAAATCAAAGATGACACAAACAAATGGAAAAATATTCCATGCTCATGGATTGGAAGAATCAACATTGTTAAGATGTCCGTCCTACCTGCAATCTTCAGATTTAATGCAATACCCATTAATTTACCAGCAACATTCTTCTTAGGCCTGGAAACGACAATACAGGAATTCATATGGAAACATAAACGACCACGAATCGCCAAAATAATCCTCAGAAGAAAAAAAAAAAAAAAAGCAGGAAGCATCACACTCCCAGACTTTAAACTTTATTATAAAGCTACAATAATCAAAACAGCCTAGTATTGGTACTAGAACAGGCATATAGACCAATGGAACGGGATAGAGATTCCAGAAGCAAAACCTCCATTTCTCAACCAACTCATCTTCGACAAAGCCTCCACCACCAACCACTGGGGAGAGAAGAACCTATTCAGTAAATGGTGCTGGGAAACAAACTACAAAAACCTTAGAAAGTGCAGGAGACACCCTTATGGAAATTGGAACTGGCAACCAATTCCTGCTCAAAACCCCAAGTGCCCACGCCATAAGAGATAAGATAGACAAGTGGGACCTCATCAAACTGACAAACTTCTGCAAAGCCAAAGAAACCATAAAGAGAGCAGGGAGACAGCTCACAGACTGGGAAAAAATATTTGCCAACTGTATGTATGACAAAGGTCTAATATCTAGGATCTACAAGGAACTCAAATGTTCTGAAAAGAAAAAAACAAATAGCCCCATTGCAAAGTGGGCCAAAGATATGAATAGACACTTCTCAAAAGAAGACATATAAGCAGCCAACAAGAAAAAAATGCTCAGCCTCATTAGTCATAAAAGAAATACAAATTAAAACTACACTGCCTACCACCTAACTCCAGTAAGGGAAGCCATCATCAATAGCTCAAAAAATAACAGATGCTAGAGAAGATGTGGCCCAAAGGGAACACTTCTACATTGTTTGTGGGAGTTTAAGCTAGTATAGCCTCTGTGGAAAACAGTGTGGGGATTCCAAAAAGATCTAAAAATCAACCTTCTACATGGCCCCGCAATCCTCCTGCTGGGAATATACCCGGAGGAACTCAAATTAACCTATTAAAAAGATACCTGTACACATGTTTATTACAGCATTGTTCACAATACCAAGAACATGGATTAACCATGCTGCCCATGGAAAGAGGACTGGATAAAAAAAATGTGGTACATATACACAATGGAATATTATGCAGCCATAAGGAAGGACAAAATCATGAACATCACAGCAACCTGGATAGACTTCGAGTCTATAATACTGAGTGATCTATCACAGAAACAAAGAACTGAGTATTACGTGTTCTCACTCATAAGCGGATTTTGAACAATTATCGTAATAGTATAAGAAAAAGATTGGCAGTAGTGGGAAACTGCCGGGGGTGGGGAGGGCGGAAGCGGGGTGCAGGATTGGCAGTAGTGGGAATCTGCGAGGGGATGAGGGGTACACGTCATCAACAAGGGTACCTGCATAATGAACATTTGTATGCCTAACCCTGAATTGTACCCTACATCTTTAAAATAAAATTTTTAAAAAGTATTCTCTTTCTCAGAAGATAGTCTGCTACAACTCTCTCTCTTCAGGCTCAACTTGAAAAATGTGACCCATTTGTTCTGCCTTTGGAAAACTTCTCCTCATTAAAAAATAAATGTGAGGCAAAGATGAGATGAGAGATGAGGGGTGCTTATATGAAATCCCTTTCTTGAGTTTGTTTTAAGACTTGACTTACATGAAACTCTGACTCTCTTCTTTTGACTCCCCAGTCTGAGCAATTCTTCAACTCATGACACAGCAGGAAAAGGCTGACAGAACTAGGGCTGGCAAAGTGCAGTATGAAGACAGGGTGATTTTTATCTCCTTTGACATAGTCTCGTAGTAATTATATTTGTGTCCATCTGGCTCAGTATTTTTTATTACCAATAGAAAACAAGAAAAAATATGATGTCAAGTTTAAAATTTAGGTACATCCAGCTTCTTTTAGTAATATACAATTGTAGGAATTTGGAGCTAGAATGAATTTTGTTTCTCCATTCAGTTCAATGCCCTCCATTGCCTTAGGAAAAAAAATAAGAATATCTTCTGGCACACACCAAGTAAAGTATAGCATTAGGCTTTAAATATACATATTCTCTATACATATATTTTATATTATCTCAAATTCTTACAACGACCATCAATGCAGAAATTGTTAGTCTCAATTTATAGGTGAAAACTCAACATTAGGAGGATTTAGGAAGATTTTAAGATATTTAAGAGAAGAGGAAGTTAATATTTAAGAAAATTACTCTGATTGTACCATTCAAACATTTTACAGGGTTCAAAAGTAGATGTGAGAAAGTCATCTGTGGCTCATAGCATTAATCTCAGCAAGTCATGATGTCAGCCTGGATTAGAGACAGTGAGAATGAAGAAAATAAAATCAAATCAGTAGAAATATAGCGTATAGAACTGATGGGACCTGATAATAGATTTGTTGCAGGAGGGGAAGAGAAGGAGAAAAAAGAGTCAAATTTGACAACCAGTTTTTTGGCTTAAAAAACTGGCTGGATGGTGGAACTGCTCGCAAAAGATGTAAACCCTAACAAGAAGGTATAGGCAGTGGAGATGAAGCAGGGAGCAAAGAGAAGACAGGTGTCAGGAGCAAGGAGATCATGAATGGCTGACATGATATAGGCAGTTTTTCAAATAGTGTTTTGAGTTGGTGATCTGAGAATACATACTTGACCAAATGCTCTCTCAACTGTTTTCCTTCCCCTCATCCACGTGGCAGTCCAAATGGTGCTTGGCCTCGGGTTTGAAAATGTAGATGTTAACTGTGTTTTCTGGATACCTATAGCTGTTGACATTTAGCAACTCACCTGATTTAAGACATTGTGATCCTCTTGAACTTAGCTATATTTTAGGTAATTTGAGAGAAAGGGTATTACTTTAAAAGAATTACTAGTTTAGTAGGGATTTCACCTTGATGTAAACTGGGATTTTGAATTTTTGTGTATGTTTGTTAAAAAGGTGCAACTAGAATCTCAAAGAGGCCATCTGAGCGAAGTAATTTGCATAGCAGGAAAGTGTCTTCAAAGAGCAGAATGCACAGAGATATAGATGAAAAGGGGTATGAATGGCCAAGTGTCTTTTATTGATGGGTCCCATGGATTCAGTCTGAGCCCTAATGCAGGCAGAAGCTGCAAGAAAACACGGAGGGACTATTTCCACGGCCATAAAGGCCACCTCTCCTGTGGCTTAGGGATCAAGATGATGGAGTAGGAGACAGATAAGGGAAGAGCATTATTTTCACCACATTTAGGCATAACACATCCTGGTTCTGAAATGATAAAGGCTGTTTGGGATTGAGGGCTTGCACGTTGGAGAACCAGGATCAAAGTTGGCACTCTGAGCAAGAAACCACTCTCAAGTGCATCTGCTAACCAGGGATTCAATAAGGGATACCAGGTAGAAAGATCTGGGAGGAGTGCTTGACAACTCTGTTCTATAGAAATAGGTGGGCCGGGCTCAGTGGCTCAGCCTGTAATCCCGCGCCTTTGGGAGGCTGAGGTGAGTGAATTGCCTGAGCCCACGGGTTTGAGACCCACCTGGGCAACTTGGTGAGACCTCATCGCTACAATAAATCAAAAAATTAGCCGGGTGTGGTAGCGCGCACCTATAGTTCCAGCTACTTGGAAGGCTGAGGCAGAAGGATCGCCAGAGCCCAACAGGTCGAGACTGCGGTGGCCAGAAGCAGCCACTGCACTCCAGTCTGGGTGACAGAGTGAGACTCCAACTCAAAAAAAAAAAAAAAAAAAGAAATAGGTGGATGAGACTCTGTCATTATACATGAAGGGTCATCAGATTTGATTTATGGCTGTATTGTGGTCCTGTTGATACGTACAGAATCATGAAGCCTGGGGGATTACACTGGTGAAGTAACGTGCTTCAGAATAACCAGAGGAACTTTTTAAAAAAACCCATCCCTATGTCCCACTGCCAGAGAGTCTGTTGTAAAAAGCCCAGGGGGGGCATCTTGGCAGCTCCACGAGGAGTTCTGATGCTTATGCCTGGTTAAAAACCACTCATCCAAGTTGAGTCAGAGGTAGAAATGGCTAGAAGAGAAGACATTTAGAGGTATTTCCTTTTTTATTTTGTTTTATATTCTTGTCCCTTTCTCCCCAGCTTTCCACATTCTCATTAAAATTGCTTTTTTTCCTTAGGTATTGGTTTTCTTAACTCCTCACTAAAGGCTTCTCTGAAGGAGAATTACTGGAAGAATCAGCCAGCCTTAGACTCTTCAAACTTGGACTCAGTTGAAAAGAAAAATTAAGAATGTAAACATCCTTTTTTCTTCCTTAAAAAGAAAATGGCTCACAATCTTATTTTGTTTGATCATTTCAATGCTAAACAATTGTGTGAATATTTTTCTGGAAACATCCCTCTCTTCTACTACTATTTTCATAGCTCACTTTACTGTTATTTTTTGCTTAAAAGTTATCAATGGAATTTAAACATCAAAGCACCTTGAGCTTTGTTTCTCCAGCTTGGCTCCACAGGCTGCAAAAATAACCCTCCGGAGTTGTAAATCCCCAAAATAATTCCTCACCATACACAACTTAATCCATTCCTGTGCACGCTAAGGGAATGTGTCCTTTTTTTGTAGAATCTGTAATATAAATATTAAAAACTGTGTTAGTGACCTAATTCTAGTTCAATGATTCCTTTATTTCCCAATGTTATTTGCAATTTTCAATCTAATGACGTTATTGTCTTCCTGAAATAAGGCTAAAATATAATAAGTGTGTAGCAATTTCTCTTCAGTGCAAACATTGCAAATGTCCATTCTATTAACTGAGAAAATAGGAAACAAAGTTACATCAGGAATTAAATATATTTCTTCATTTACTCTCTGGAAATTAAAGAAGAGAGAAGAGATCAGATTCCAGTTTAAAAGAGCCGTAATTCAATAGCCTTTCTATACTAACTCTCAGAAGAAGGAGCCTGAATTTCTAAAGAAACAAGTGATGCTTTAAATACTAGGAAAAAAAGGAGAGTCTTCAGTCTTTGGAATATATCCTAAGATCCGCTGAATATCCTAAGGAGGCTGACCCAATCGGTCGCTGGGAAAAGCAAAGCAACTCCTTGCTGGAGGGGGAAACACATTCCAAGCAGATGTGGACCAACCTTCTTGGGAGCTGTTGTTATCTGAGAAAAGCAAAGTATGTTTCCTTCAACTGAGAAACTGTAAAATGTCTCACTCATCTTTTATTTTTCAATGCTCCTTCTTTTCTTTTTTTATTATCTTTTTGATAAACTTTTAATTTAAAAGTTGATTATGCAAAGTAGAAGTGCATAATAATCATCTGGTTACTTAGCATTGATTTATCTATTTAAAAAATTAAAGAGAATATATCTGAATTAGAATTTAATGTTTACTACACAGGATGAAAAAGAAACTGAACTCTGTTACATTTCCTAAAATTTTTGAACGCATTCAATTAGTTTGGATTTAACAGAGTGAAAAGAAACTCCTTTTTCTCCAGAACTTTGGTCCTTTGTTGAGTGGCTTTAGATCATTGATTTGCCCTCTCAAAATATTTTTTTTTTATTTGGATAGATATAAAAATGTCAGTATCTGCTTATTCTTTTTATAAAATGGGTTTTCAGTTTAAAAAAATAAGAATTTTCTCAAACTCATATCTTGGGAATATTTCATTATAAAGTGAAACTCATAAAATGATTAAATTAATCTTCCCATTTCAATGGACTCATTAGGCAAGAGTTACAAGATGCAATGTGAGGAGTTTTCTGGGTCAACATTAAGGATAGGCTTGCATTTTCTATCCTGAAATTTCTGGTATTTTTGTATTACCTAGAATATGCAATGGGGTAAACGAATGTGAACTTAAACAATAGAAAAAATTAAAAAATGAAAAGAAAAGCCTTTTATTTCTCAATGCTTACTAACAAAATGTTCAACACTTATTCCCATTTTTTAATAGCAGGGTCATGTGGTTTGACATATAAAGTGGTATATAAATAGTGGTAATACCACAGAGAAGCTTGGGGCCATCTGCTGGTTCCTATAGCTTTCGCCACAAGATTTAATATTTTCTCTGTCTAGACAGCTGCCGTTTTCTCAACTGTAGGAAAACTATCTACTAAAATGTTGCTATTTTCACTTATCTGTGATCTGTGATCTAAGAAAAAACAAGTAAGACAAGTTTTTGAACTTCCCTACCCTTCTTTCTGCTGCCCCTAAATTTCTCCATGTGAACATATTGATTCCAGCAAACATTTGAGTTAATATAGAAGCATAATCTTGAGTGCTCATTGTCTTAGAAGAAAATGAAAAGAATAGTACCAGTATTCCATAACTACTGAAACTGTCATGCAAATTAAAGAAAAAAAATGCAAAGATCATTTCTGGAGAACAGAGTGACTCAAATTAAATAGCTATATAGCACATGTTCCATGGAGGATGGGGATGGGGCCATGCCACATCATTATAACTTAACTTTGTTCTTTTTTTTTTTTTTTTTTGAGTTGGAGTCTCACTCTATCGCCTAGGCTGGAGTGCAGTGGCATGCTCATGGCCTCCCTAGTGTTGACTCACTGGGCTCAGGCAATCCTTCTGCCTCAGCCTTCCAAGTAGCTGGAACTATAGGCACGCACTACCACACCCGGCTAATTTTTTGATTTATTGTAGAGATGCAGCCTTGCCAAGTTGCCCAGGCTATTCTCAAACCTGTGGGCTCAGGCAATTCCCTCACCTCGGCCTCCCAGAGTGCTGTGATTATAGGCTTGAGGCACCATACCCTACCTGTTGTCATTTTTGTATGTGTGTTTTATAGGAATGGTGTTCTGGAAAATAAGGGGGGTTGTCTGTGATTTTTAAAAATCTCTTAAATTGGCTTACACTTAAATTTTGAGGATTTTCAATCACCATCTACTTATACATATCTAAACTTGACACATAGAGACACTGGAGGAAAAGCAGAGAATATTTTCTAATTTCAGAAACTGGTAGGTAGGAGTAGTTAAGTAGATAATTGCCTGGAGAAATAATTATTATAATGTTTACATTTTTATCTTATAGTTATTTGACAAGAAATCCAAGATTCTTCTGTTTTTATGAACTCAGAGGAAGCTAAGAGCTGTAGCTGAATTTCATTCTGACTTATGTGAAAAAAAGGACACAATTGAGGTTGAAATGCCAATCTGAGATATCCCTGGAGATATAACTTAAGTTTCTGTTTCTCAAAAGTGTATCAAGAAGTCATGATGTGTACAACACTATAGTTTGGGAATTGAAGGGAAAAGGAATTGGACACGGACCCTGCTTTAAAAGGAGATGTTAATCTAGTGAGGGTGACAGAGCGTACACAAAGCAGATGTAGGGAGCGAACTAAATAAGGTTGTGGAGAAAACGCTGAGGGTGGGCTGAGTAGGGAACGCTTCAGCTGTGTGTTTCGGATAGCAGAAGTGTTTTTGTTGGGGATCTCTCTTAATCCCTATCCTCGCAGAATGACGTAGGAGTTACATTACCTAAGTCTGAGAGGTGACATAAATCCCACCTGAATTTGGGATCAGATAATACACATTAGTCCAACCAAATAGCTAGTAGTTTTACAACTATATAAATTTGTAAAAGTCTTGAACAGCGAATAAACTAGGATCCCTTCCCCTGCAAGGTGGAAAAAAGCACATGAACAATCCTAGACACTTTTTCCTGAAGTCTTTGGTCAAACCATCTAACCTCTTTATGCCTCAGCTCCTCAATCTATAAAATGAGAATAACAATATCTACTCCACAAAGTAGCTGCGTGAATTAAATGAGATAATCATATAAAGTATCTAGCATAGATCCCAAAGCAAATGTGAAATACATAACAGCTATTACCTTATTTTTTTTCTTTCTTCCTTTTACATGAGAATGTGCCCTTTCCTTAACATTGGCTGATTTCTTAACTTTGACTTTTTTCCTTAGCTTTGGCTGATTCCATCACAGGGACAAGGCTGTGGGAATCAAATGGAGGACCATATGCCATGGAAGGTGAAGGAGGTAAAATGGATAGATGAGTTTCAAGCCTAGGCATAAAATATGATAGAAAAAGAAGTCTGAAAATGTCACAGGAAGTTATGTGGGGGAATATCGAGGAGAATCTGTAGAAGAACTATAAAGATGCTCTAACTGTAGATATTTTGTGAATTTAGTATAATAATAATGCTAATGGGATTAATTTCAAAATCAATGACAAATGCACATTTATGAGAGCTTATTATGTGCCTAGTTTAGCTCACATAGATTGCCTTCTTAATCCTCATAATATGAAATAATATAGTTTGTAAAACCTCAACTGAAATTCTATAATAAGAAAAATCTCGGGAAATTAACATTTTGCCATAATTGATACAGTAGCAAAACCTGACCTGAACTGACATAGGCTGTTTTTAGTCTTTTTATTTCACTTTGAGTGAATAGTCATGCATTTTGAGGTAGAAATCTTAATGTTTGATCATGGGTGTTTTCTTTAACCCCACTGGAGTAATGCTCTAAAATGGCATTTTAAAATGTGAAAGACTGAATTCCAAAATCCACCTTGCCTCCAGGATTTTAAAAAAAGAAGAGAGGGCCTTTGAAAAAAACTTATGTCCATTAAGCACTTGCTATGTATCGGGTTTTGGTTCAAGTCTTTACTTATGTTAATTTTTTTATCCTCATAATAATGCTCAGAGATTGATATCGTCTTTCCGGCTTTATACTTGAGGCAACAGGGGTACAGAGAGGTCAAGAAACCCAACGTTACCAGACTATAACTCAGAAACAAAGAATTTGAACCCAGGCTGTCTGGATCTGGGAAGGTTTTGACTAATGTTATACATACTATCTCATTTATATTATTGTAATTGTTATTCTCACTTTATAGCTGAAAATGCTGAGAATTAAAGATTAAGTAATCTAGCCAAGATAAAATGTCTGTGTGATCTTGGGCAAATTACTTAACCTGTCTGTGCGTCAGCGTTCCTTTCTGTAAAATGAGAGTAATGATAATCCATACTGCATTGTGGGGATGAAACAAGTTGAGCACACCAAGAGCAGTTACTGTCATTCCTCATGCAACCTATGCATTTTAGACCTTATTATTAATTACAACTAGGCCATGTGTATGCTAGAAGAAAGGAGAAGAGTGTGGTCAAAGTCAATTCTCATACAAGATTTGTTATGGAGAATGTAAAAGGATCATATTTTTCAGGTATTAAATCCATGCTTTTTAAAATTTCTTTTTTCTTTTTTTTGAGTTGGAGTCTTACTCTGTTGCCCAGCCTGGGGTGCAGTGGCATACTCACAGCCACCCCAGCATCGACATGCTGGACTCCGATGAATGAGCCTTCCGCTTCAAACTTCCAAGTAGCCAGAAATACAGGCACGCGTTACCATGCCCAGCTATTTTTTTTTTTTCTTTATTTATTGTAGAGATGAGGTCTCGCCAAGTTGTCTGGGTTGGTCTCAAACCCATGGGCTCAAGCAATCCACTCGCCTTGGCCTCCCAAAGTGCTGGGATTACAGGCTGAGACACCAAGCCAGTCTTTAGGTATATAGTGGCTGCCCAATTTGTTGAGTCAATCTTCTGTTGAAGGGCACTTAGTGATTGAAGGTGAGAGTGGATACAGAACAAAGAAGTCTTTTTTATTCTTCTTTGAGTCCTCAGGCTGGTATTTTTTAATCAATTGCAAGACTTTAGCCTTAAAGTCACACTTTTTCAAAGAACAAAAGCGTTTTGTAAATTCCAAAAGCTTCTTTTTACATTCGAAAGTCTGGCCTTGGTTTATTCAAGCTTTAGAATATTGTATTTACAAGAAGCCATAGCATAAAGAGAATAGAGACTGTATTGTAAGATAAGTTTTTTTATGGTAGGAGGAGAAATTCCCTTTCACTAGAAGAGTAGGATTTGGAAAATAGAGAACGAGTAGAGGGGGAATATAGGTATGAGTCTCTTGACTCACCTACTTGGTACTAGTGCTTTTGGGAGAGGAAGGAGGGAATGTGATAGGCTCCTCAGCAAAGCCCAATGTTAATTAAGACTGGTGTTGGGGCTATGTGGCCTCTAGGCAGAAGAAAAATCTGCATTCTGTGGCACATAAAGGAAGAACAGCTAATGGCTCATGGGTCTCCCACAAGGGTCACAAATTTTAGGTAATTATAGTAAAAAAACAAGAGCTACCTAGGGACCATAGGACTAGGGAACATGACAAGATTCAGTGGTATCCACAACAGTTGACACTTCAACACCATGGAAAAAGACCAGACTAGTTACACCTCAAAAGGCATTGATGTAAGATATCCATGATGGGAGAGGGAAGGGAAAGTTTCAACAGAAGATAGCACAGGTCACTTCCTTCACCACCGTGCTGACCAGGGCCTCAAAGTCAGCTACATAGAAAGGAGAGTTAGGAAAGCCTTTGTAGTTGGGGAGAAACAGTTGGGACTAATTAAAATTGATTGATTCTCTTCCCCCCACCACCAATATGTTAAACTCAAAACAGACTCAGTTAATTTTATGTGGTCAGTTATATTTATTTATTTTTCTGGCTAGTAGGAGGAATTGGACTTCAGAGAATATGTGAGATCATATGATAAAGGCAGCTACTTTTTTTACTCTTTACAGCTGAACGCATATTTCAATTTTATTTTCATATTTCAAAGGTACTACAGGATTTTCTAAAGCAAAACTCCAATATAAATTATGGCAAAATTTGGCCATAAGCGATAATGGTGATATGTAATTAACTTCTATCCATAAAAAACTGGAAAACAAAAGAGAGTTTAGGAAATAACTATGATAATTGATGGTAGGTAGCACAGGACAGTGCTCCTTGAGGAAAGAGAAAAAGGTGAGATAAGCTGTAGCTTTGCCCAGGTTTTCTGCCTGGAGGTAATTTTCATTGCAGCACAGGAAGAAAAAGTCCATACAAGGCTGGGTTATGACATTGAGTTGAGGATATAGAAAAAAGCACTTAGGAAAACCAAGGTAGCTAGAATCTGTGGAGTAGATTACCATGGAGGAAGAAGTTATACAGAAATATAGTTCCAAATATCTTCATAAGAGTTCCACTGAGTCTCTGACTAAATATCAATCTACAAGGACATTATTGAATGTGAGCAATTACAGAGGAAATAACAATTTTGAGGGAGCTCTAATAATTTTTGGAACTTCCAAAGTTCTGGGCATTATCTGAATTTCCATAAGCCAAAATGAAGAGACCTTCATGAATCTACAGTGCATTTAGTAGAAACCCTAGAAGAGCTTCATCTTAAAAGTGAGGTTGAGTACTAGAGTAAAGGTAACCTAGTTCTATATCGAAAGATAAAACAAATGCAGCACCCACGATATAAAACCACCACGTACCACATCCAGTTAAAAATTACTGCATATGTGAAGTAGGAAAATGTGACCCATAACTTGAAGAAAAGTAAGTCAACAGAACAAACCCCCAATTTAAAAGATGGTAAAATTAATGAATAGACAACAACTTTAAAACAGCACATATAATATATAAGAGGGGACCTACCCAAAATACAAAAATATTTTTTGCAGAGCAGACCCCTTGTAGTACAGGCTTCCCCTGTTAGGTAAGTGTTCTGGGAACCCATCAGCGTCGTGTACCAGCTAGTGTTGTTATGGGAGGCTGCATTTGGCTTCAGTGAATTTTTTTTGGAGATTCTTCCAACATGATTGCCCATTTCACGATGGGTGATTTACGAGCACACCTGCCCACACAGCACTGAGTGTTCAGCAGTTTTGACCCAAAATAGCATGAATCCCATGTCCTATCCCCCCTATTTATCTGATCTCACCCCAAGCGACTTTTTTTCTGTTTCCTAGATGAAAAAAGTCCTCAAAGGGAAACATTTTCCTAATGTAGAAGAGGTGAAGCAAAAAACAGCAGAAGCACTAAAAGGCATCAAAATTGATGAGCTCAAAAACCATTTTGAACAGTGGAAAAAGCTATTTATAGGTATATTGCATCAAATGGAGAGTACTTTGTAGGTAACTGAAGTTTAAACATGTAAGAATAAATACTCAGTTTTTTTATAAATACACTCCATTTGTTTGAGCCTTCCTCTTACGTATTTATATTTTTCATCATATATAGATACAGATTTTTACATATATACATGCAAAAGAGAACGTGAACAAAATGAGGAAATATATGAAAAACATAAAATTCATTGCAATGAAACTTTTAAAGAAAAACAATCTCAAAAATGAAAAGCTTTCCGGATGGGATAAACAGCAGATTTGGACACCACAGAAGAAAATATCACCGAGCATGAATACATAGTGATCCGGAACGTAGCACAGAAAAAAGAAAACTAAAAAAAAAAAAAAAGTATTTATTGGCCTGAGAGACAATATCAAGTGATTTAGCACATGTACAACTGGAACTCCAGAAAGAGAAGGAAAACAGTGCAATAAATATTTGAAGAAGTAATGACCAAAATGCTTCCAAATGTGATTTAAAAACACAAAATAAAAACAAAACAAAAAAAAAAAACAACTATAAACTGACAGATCCCAAAGGCCAAAATGGAGTCCAAGTAAAACAAACATAAATAAAACCTTTCCAAGTTCATTAGACTCAATCTACTGGAATACTGTAAAACAGAGGATCTTAAAAGCAGCAAGAGAAAAAAGATACATCACATCCAGAGGAGCAGAGACAAAAATCACATCAGATTTCTTGTCAGAAATTATGCAAATCCAAAGACAACAGATTTATCTCTCTAAAATGCTGACAAAAAGTGTTAAGTTATAGTTCTATATCTAGCAAAAATGCTATACAAAAATGAAGGTAAGTAAAATGGACAAACATAAAATTGACATAGAATCTCCAAGCAATTTTTTAAAAATAATAACAAATTTGGAGAACTTATACTATCTGATTTCAAGGTTTATAAAGTTACTAGTCAAGACAGTATGATATTGACAAAGGATAAACATAAAGATTAACGGAACAGAAATGACAGTCCAGAAATAGAACAACACATATAATCAAATGATTTTCAACAAAGGTGTCAATTTTTTTTTTTTTTTTTGAGTTGGAGTCTCACTCTGTCACCCCGACTGGAGTGCAG
>NW_007253582.1:12553-62768 GCF_000164805.1 Carlito syrichta | reverse complement strand
TCCTCCGGCGATCCTTCCGCCTCAGCCTTCCAAGTAGCTGGAACTACAGGCACCCGCTACCATGCCCAGCTAATTTTTTGATTTATTGTAGAGATGAGGTCTCATCAAGGTGCCCAGGCGGGTCTTGAACCCACGGCTTCAGGCAATCCATTCACCTCAGCCTTCCAAAGCGTGGGATTACAGGCTGAGCCACTGAGCCAGGCTTCAAAATTTTTTTTTTTTTTTTTGAGTTGGAGTCTCACTTCATTGCCCAGGTTGGAGTGCAGTGGCATAATCACGGCCACCCCAGTGTCAACCTGCTGGGCTCCGGAGAACCTTCCACGTCAGACTTTCAAGTAGCTGGAACTATAGGTGCACGCTACCACCCCAGTAATTTTTTTATTTATTGTAGAGACGAGATTTCACCAAGTTGCCTGGGCTGGTCTCGAACCCACAGGCTCAGGCAATCCACTCTCCTCGGCCTCCCAAAGTGCTAGGATTACAGACTGAGCCACCAAGCCTGTACAAAGGTATCAAATTTGATGGGGGAAAAGAATAGTCTTTTCCGCAAATTCTGCTGGAATAATTGGATATCTGTATGGGAAAAATTGTCAGTGCTTCCATTATACCATATACAAAAAACAATTTCAAATATGCCATAAACCTAAACATAGGAGCTCAGACCATAAAACTTTTTGAAGAGAACATAGAAGTAAATCTTTTTGACTTTGGACTAGGCAATGATTTTTAGATAAGACATAATCATAAGCTATAAATAAAAAATTTGATGAATTAGAATTCACAAAATTAAAATTTTCATTTGTCAAAAGATGCTGGTAGAAAAATGAAAAGACAAACCACAAAATGGAAGAAAATATTTGCAAAACATATATCTGACAAAGAATATAAATATGTGTGTGTATAAATATGTATTTGTACATATATACCATAAAAAACTCTTATAACTCAATAAGAATGCCAAAAACCCAAGTAAGAAACGAACAAAAGATTTGGACAGTCCATAAAACAAGATATACAAATGACTAAGAAGTTCATGAGAAATACTTAACATAATTTGTCATTAGGAAAATGCAAATTAAATACCACTATACACCCATTAAAATGACTTAAATCAAAAAGGTTGACAATTCCAAGTGTTGACAAAGATGTAGAGAAATTGGAACTCTCATATATTGCTGGTAGAAATATGAAGTGTCACATCCACTTTAGGTAATAGATTGGCAGTTTCTTAAAAAGTTAAACATCCACAGGACTCACTGTGTCGGAAAAAAATGTTAGCAATGTTTTATAGTTTTTTCTTAACATATGTAGCTGTAAATTGTATGAAAATTATAACAGAATGAGAGGAGAAAATGGAAGCATATTCTTTTTTTTTTTTTTTTTTTTTTTTTTTTTTGTTGGAGTCTCACTCTGTCACCCAGACTGGAGTGCAGTGGCCGCTCCCGGCCACCGCAGCCTCAACCTGCTGGGCTCCTTCTGCCTCAGCCTTCCGAGTAACTGGAATTACAGGCGTATGCTACCATGCCCGGCTAATTTTTGATTTATTGTAGAGATGAGGTCTCGCTGCCCAGGCGGGTCTCGAACCCGTGGGCTCAGGCAATACACTCACCTCAGCCTCGCAAGGCACGGGATTACAGGCTGAGCCACCGAGCCTGGCTGGAAGCATATTCTTAAAATTTATGTATTACATGTAAATTAGTATAATTCTACTTGAAAGTAGCTGTGATAATTTAAAAATATGTATTGCAAATCTTTTTTTTTTTTTTTCTGAGTTGGAGTCTCACTCTGTAACCCAGTCTGTAGTGTAGTGGCACGCTCCTAACCACCACAGTTTTGACCTGCTGGGCTCCGGCGATCCTTTGGCCTCAGCCTTCCAAGTAGCCAGAACTGCAGGCATGCAGTGCCACGCCCAGCTAATTTTTCGATTTATTGTAGAGATGAGTTCTCGCCAAGCTGCCAGAGCAGACCTCGAACCCTCAGGCTCAGATAATTCACTTGCCTTGGCCTCCCAAAGTGCTGGGATTATAAACTGAGCCACTAAGCCTGGGCATATTGCAAATCTTAAAGCAAATACTTAAAGAAGAAAAACATGATCTAGTTAATAAACAGTAATGCAGATAATATGAAACTCAAAAAAAAAAAATCATTTTAAGAGAAGGCAGGAAAAGAGTAAAAAACAAAACAACTAGAACAACAAAATTAGGTGAACCCAACTATATTAGTGATTACATTAGCTCTAGGTGGTCTAAAAATTCCAATTAACAACAAGATATTAATATTTTTAGATTAGATATAAAATAAAACTCAATTATATGCTATCTAGTCATTTATGTAATTTAAATAAGAAGACAAAATTACATTAGACATAAAATAATGTAAAACACGTCCAAACAAGAACTATAAGAAAGTTAAAGTGATCATATTAATGTCAAACAAAATAGATTTCAAGATAAAGGAGTATTATTAGAGACCAAAAGAAAATTTCATAAAGGTGAAAGTATCAATAGATGAAGAAGTTAACTGTTGTAAATGTGTTTATGTTCACCCAATAACACAGCTTCAAGATTCATAAAACAAATATGTACAAAATAAAAGCAGACCAATCCACAGTTATAACTAGAGATTTCAACATTTCTCTTCCAGTAAGTGATAGGAAAAAAAAAAAAATCAATAAGGATATAGGAGACTTAAACAACACTATCATCTAATCCAACCTAACTGGTAGCTGTTGAACACACCACATAACAACAGAACACGCATTTATCTCGTGCTTCTATTAAATATTCACTAAGATTGACAGCATGCTGGACCATAAAACAAGTATCAAACATAAAGCAACTGAAATTACATAACATATGTTCTCTAACCACAACTAAATTAAACAAGAAATGAATAACAGAAAGAAAATCCTTTTGATTTGGAAGTTAAATAACATACTTCTACATAATTACAAGGTCAAAGAAAAAATTACAAGGGAATTTACAAGATGCTTTTAATTGAATAAAAATGAAAGACAATGTATTAAAAAAAAGTTAGATGCTGCTAAACTAGTACTTACAGGGAAAATTATACTTTAATTGCTTATATAGGAAAGATTAATGTCTTCCCTTCCACTAAAATAGAAAGTAAAGAAGAAAAATAAGGGATAGGTTTAAAATCACTGATCTCACAGACAGAAATCAAAATAGTGTGAGTTAAGAAGATCTCCAAGTAGGTCATCTGAAAACACATGTTGGAATTCACCTGAAGAGTAAGAGGACCTATGAAAAGCAGAGAAGAGTACTGCTTGGCAGCCTGCTGAGCCCAGATCTGACATGGAGCTGTATAAGGCTCCCCAGTACTAGGAAGGGGTGAGCTGGTGAGAGATCCCCAGGAATCCATACCATCACCCTTGACCCTTAGAATCCTAGCCACGGGAAAACCTCTGCAGCCCCCCTGGATCCCCAGGGCAACATAGAGAGCCACTTTGTGACCGTGCAGAGGCACTGCTCAAACCCACGTGGAATTCCAAAGGCCTCCGATTCCTGTGCAGCTTGGTTCCAGCTGCTGTCACCCCTCCAAGGAGGGCGACCTGGCATTCCTCCGAGAGGTCAACTCCCAGAGGTTGCAGGTAAGTCCACTGTAGCTGCCACTGCTGCTGCCATCCTTGTTTCTGCTACCAAGGAAGAAACAAAGAGCTAGGCGCTTTTGAGCGCCTAGAGCACAGACTCTGCCGCTGAAATGTGGAGGAAGGAGCAGCAAGCAGTCTGTTCATCCCTCAGTACCCCCATCTCCACTGCTCCCTGCCAGGTCCTCTACACAGTGGTCCCACGCCCCCGCCTGAATACTGTGGCCAAGGCCCAGCACCCCTCATAGAGGGGTGACTCTCAGAGGTTGCTGACAAGCCTTCTTTCTGCAGCTGCCGTTGCCTCCCTCTCCCATTATCCCTGAGCCAGACAAAGAAGGGAAAAGGCTGGGCACTTTCATGTTCCCCTAGCATAGTTTCTGTAGCTGTGGTGTGGTAGAACAGCAGGCAGTCAGTGACGCCCACCTCTGACATTCCTGCCAAATGGGGGCTAGTCAGTTTGAGGCCCTTAGCCCAATCTCCCTGAGCACTGTAGCCCTGGCCTGGTGTACGTCGGAGTTCAATTCCCAGAGGTTGTTGGGAAAGCCTCTTGCAGCTGCTGTCACCATTAGCAGCTCTTACTTTTATGTGCCTTCTACTGGTTTGCAGCCTGAACTACACCTAACAAAAATATATCACCACAACAAACATCATCCAAGACAGTCACTTCATGATCCTATCTGCTAACAAGGAACCCATACAGAGCAGTGGCCCTCTAAAAGTACCCAAGAACAAAGCCAATCAACCACACACAACATATACCTCAGCCATACCCACAAGGGAAAAAGCACAAAATCAAAAAGTTCATCCCAACAATAGCAAGTTGAAAAAAGAAAGGAAGCACCAGCTTTCTTAGATGGGAAGGAACCAGCAAGAACTCCAGCAATACAAAAAGCCACAGTGTTTTGTCACCAACAAAGGATCACACCAGCTCCTAAGCAATGGATCCTAACTTAAATGAATTGTCTAAAGTGACAGATATAGAATTCAAAATATGGATGGCAAAGATACTCATCAAGATCCAAGAGAAAGTAGAAATCCAAAGCAAAGAAGTGACAAAAATGCTCTAAGAATTATTATTTTTTTTTTGAGTTGGAGTCTCACTCTGTCGCCCAGACTGGAGTGCAGCGGCCGCTCCCGGCCATCACAGCCTCGACCTGCTGGGCTCCGGCAATCCTTCCGCCTCAGCCTTCCGAGTAGCCGGAATTACAGGCATGCGCTACCATGCCCGGCTGATTTTTTTGGATTTATTGTAGAGATGAGGTCTTGCTGCCCAGGCGGGTCTCGAACTCGCGGGCTCAGGCAATCCACTCACCTCAGCCTCCCAAAGGCGAGGGATTACAGGCTGAGCCACCGAACCTGGCTGCTCTAAGAATTAGAAAGATAACATGGCCGTTCTAAGAAAGAACCAAAGTGAACTTCTGGAATTAAAAATTTACTTCAAGAATTTAAAAATACAGTCATAAGCCTTAACAATAGACTAGGCCAATCAGCAGGAAGAATTTCAGAGCTTGAAGACCAATCTTTTGAATCAACCCAGTCAGACGAAAATAATTTACAAAAAGAATCTAGAAAGTGAATACAGCCTTCAAGAAATATGGGATTAAGGAAAGAGATCAAACTTATGAGTTGCTGGCATTCCTGAAAAAGAAGAAAAATTAAAGGCCTTTGGAAGGTGTATTTGAAGTCATAATTCAGAAAACGTCCTCAGTCTTCCTAGAGATTTTGACATGCAGATACAAGAAATTCAGAGAACTCCTATGAAATATAATACAAGACAGCCATCACCAAGGCACATCGTCATCAGACTATCCAAGGTCAGCACAAAAGAAAAAATCTCAAAAGTAGCTAAAGAGAAGAACTGTATCACCTACAAAGAAAGAGTCATAGGACTAACAGTGGATATTCATCAAAAACCTTATAAGCCAGAGAGTGTGGTGTGGTGGTCAATTTTTAGCATTTTTTTTTTTTTTGAGTTGGAGTCACACTTCATCGCCCAGGCTGGAGTGCAGTGGTACACTCAAAACCACCGCAGCCTTGACCTGCTGGTCTTGGGCAATATTTCCACCTCAGCCTTCCATGTAGCTGGAACTACAGACGCATGCCACCATGCTTGGCTAATTTTTGTTATTTATTGTAGAGACAAGGTCTTACCAAGTTGCCCAGGCTGGTCTCAAACCTCAGGACTCAGGCAATCCTCTTGCCTTGGCCTCCTAAGTGCTGGGATTACAGGCTGAGTCACTGTGCCTGGTCGATTTTTAGCATTCTTAAAGAGAAGAAATGCCAGCCATGTTTTTTTTTACCCTACCAAACTAAGCTTCGCAAATGAAGGAGAAATAAACCTTTCTCAGACAAGCAATTGCTAAAGGATTTCACTACCACCAGAATAGCCCTGCAAGAGATTTTTAAGAGTTTTCTATACATGGAAACAAAATAATAATACTTCCTACCACAAAAGTACTTGCAAGCACATAGCGCACAAACTATAAAGCAACCACACAACCAAGGCTGCAATGCAACTAACAAAATTTCACATGTAAATATTTTCTGTGAATTTCAGCAGCCTAAATGCCCAACTTGAAAGACATAAAGTGAACATTAATTAAATAAATAATACCCATCCTGCTGCCGTCAGGAGAGCTATCTGACTTCTATTTTTTTTAGATCAGAGAATATAGTTTATTTAGAAAGTAAATTACAAAGAGAGAGAGAGAGAGAGAGAGAGAGAGAGAGAGGTGATTCACCTCTCCAATGTAGGGAAGGGGAACAAAGCTTAAGAAAACATGGCTTGGTCATAGTTCAAAGAGCATATCGTCACACCGTAACTTAACAAGACAATGGCCGCTATCTGACTTCTAATGACACTCATAGGCTCAAAGTAAAAGATGGGAAAAGATCTATCACACAAGGAAAACAAAAAAGAACAGAGGTTGCTATTCTTGTCTCAGCTAAAACAGACTTAAGCCAACAACAGTTAAAAAAAAGACAATGAAAGGCATTAAATAATGAAAAAGAGATCAGTGCAACAAAAAGACTTAATGATCCTAAATACATATGAACTCACCATGGGAGCACCCAGATTTATAAAACAATTACTACTAGACCTAAGAAAAGACTTAGATAGCCACATAATAATAATGGGGGACACCAAAGAAATTCTGAATTTAAATTCAGCAGTCGACCATTTGGACATAATAGACCTCTACAGAATAACATACCCAACAACCACCGAATATACATTCTCATCTGCACAGGGGACACGTTCTAAGATCGCCCACATGCTTGGTCATAAAACAAGTATCAACAAATTTCAAAAGCATCTTCTTGCACCATAGTAGAATAAACATAAATCAACACTAAGATAAACTCTCAAAACCACACAAATACATATGAAGTATACACCTTGCTACTGAATGACTTTTGGGTAAACAACAAAATCAAGACAGAAATAAAAAATTTATTTTAAACAAATGAAAATAGGGACAACATATCAAAAGTTCCAGGACACTACAAAAGCAGTTTAAAAAGAAAAGCTTATATGCCCACATCAAGAAGTTAGAAAAATCTTAAACAACCTAACTTAACACCTAAAGGAAATAGAAAAAACAAGGACAAATTAAACCCAAAGCTAGCAAAAGAAAATAATTAACCAAAATCAGTGCAGAACTAAATAAAATTAAGACAAAAACAAAAACATACAAAGGATCAGAGAAACAAAAAGTTAATTCTTTGAAAGGATAAACAAGATTGATAGACTACTGGTTAGATTAACAAAGAAAAACAGAGAGAGGATCCAAATAAGCACAATCGTAAATGACAAAAGCTTTGCAGAGAACTGCTGTGAACAAATCTGTGCACATAAACTAGAAAACCTAGAGAAATGGGTAAATCTCTAGAAACACAAAACCTTCTAAGAAAGAAACAGCAAGAAATTAAAACTCTAAACTGGCCAATAATGAATCATGAAACTGAATCAGTATTAAAAAACCTACCAACCACAAAAAGCCCTGGACCAGACAGATTTACAGTCAAATCTACCAGACATACTAGGAAAGCTGGTACTGATCCTTCTGAAACTATTTCAAAAATCTGAGGAGTAGGGATTCCTCCCTAATTGATTCTATAAAACCAGCATCATCATGATGCCAAAATACAGAGAAGACACAACAAAAAATAAAACTATAGGCTGTTATCCCTGATGAACATAAATATAAAAACCTTTGGCCGGGCTTGGTGGCTCAACCTGTAATCCCAGCACTTTGGGAGGCCAAGGTGAGTGGATTGCCTGAACCCGCAGGTTCGAGACCCGCCTGGGCAACTTGGCGAGACCTCATCTCTACAATAAGTCAAAAAATTAGCTGGGTGTGGTAGTGCACACCTGTAGTTCCAGCTACTTGGAAGGCTGAGGTGGAAGGATCGCCGGAGCCCAGCAGGTCGAGGCTGCGGTGGCCGGGAGCGGCCACTGCACTCCAGTCTGGGCGACTGAGTGAGACTCCAACCCTCCCCCAAAAATAAAATAAAATAAAATAAAACCTTCAAAAATTCTAGCAAATTGTATTTAACAGCATATCAAGGAGATCATCCAGCATGATCAAGTGGGCTTTATTTCTGAGATTCAAGGTTAGTACAACAGAAGCAAATTAATAGACATGATCCACCACATGAACAGAATTAAATACAAAATCCGTATGATCACCTCAATAGATGGAGAAAAAATTTTTTTTGATAAAATCAAACATCCTTCATGATTAAAAACCTTCAATCAAAGGATCACACCTCAAAATAAGAGCCATCTCTGACACGCCTACAGCCAATATCATACTGAATGGGCAGAATTAGAAGCATTCCCCCTAAGTACTGGAATGAGACAAGGGTATCCATTCTCACCACTCTTGCACTCCTAGAGAGAGCAATCGGTCAAGAGAAAGAAACAAAAGATATCCAAATAGGAATAGAGGAAGTCTTCTCATAGATGATATGATTCCATATCTAGAAACCATCTATGATTCTGCCAAAAATCTCCTAGACCTGATAAGTGACTTAAGTAAAATTTCAGATACAAAGTAAGCATTAAAAAATCAGTAGCATTTCTATACAGCAGTGATATTCAAGCTGAGAACCACATCAAGAACACAATTTCATTTACAATTGCCACACACACAAAAATATCGAGGAATACATCTAACCAAGGAGTTGAAAGATCTCTACAATGAGAACTACAGAATGCTGCTGAGAAAAATCAAAGACAATATAAACAAATGGATAAATATTCCATGCTTGTAGACTGGAAGAATTATTTTATTTGTTTGTTTGCTTGTTTGTTTGTTTGTTTTTATAGTGATGAGGTCTTGCTGTGTTGCTAGGTCTCAAAATCCTGGGTTCAAGCAGTCCTCCTACCTTGGCCTCCCAAAGTGCTGAGATTACAAGCATGAACCACCATGCCTGACCAGGAAAAAAAAAATCTGTTATTAAAATGTTTATACTGTGCAAGCAACTGACAGATTTAATGCAATCCCTATCAAATTAACATCATTTTTCACAGAACTAGAAAAAACGATTCTCATATTCATTTGGAACCAAAAAAGAGTCTAACTAGCCAAAGCAATCCTAGGCACAATGAACAAAGCCAGAGACATCACATTACCTGACTTCAAACTTTTCTATAAGGCTATAGTAACCAAAACAGCATGGTTCTGGTACAAAAGTAGAAATAAAGACCAATGGGAGAGAATAGAAAACTTAGAAATAAAGCCACTCACCTATTACCAACAAAAATAAACATTGGGCAAAGAACACTCTATTCAATAAATGATACTGAGAAAACAAGTTAGCCATATGCAGAAGAATGAAGCCAGACCCCTACCTCTCACCATGTAAAGAAGTAAGCTCAAGATGAATTAATGACTTAAATGTAAGACTTCAACTGATAAAAACCCTAGAAAAAACCTAACACTGGTCTAGGTAATGAATTTATGACTAAGTCCTCAAAGGCAAATCCAGCAAAAACAAAAATTGACAATTGGAACCTAGTTTCTTTTGTTGTGACACATAGTTTGTGTGTAGAATTTGACAGGATGATTCCAAATTTATATGGAAATGTAGAGGCTCCAGAACAGCCTAAACTATTCTGAAAAAGAATAAAGGTGGAGGACTTACACTATTAGATTTCAAGATATATTTTAAAGCTTATTGGAAAGTGTGATACTGGAAAAAGGATAGACATATAGTTGATTGTTTTTTTTTTTTAAGTGAGAAAGCAGGATTTATAGAGAGGACTGAAAAGCTCCCACAGTGGGAGGGAACCCAAAGGGGTTGCCCAGTTGATTGATTTTTGATAAAGGTACCAAGCTAATTCACTGGGGGAAAATCAAATTCTTTTCAGCAGAGCACTGGAAAAATGGAATAGCCAGTTGAAAAAATTTAATCTCAGTCCTTATCTCACATCACTTTGACAAACTGACAGAAAGAACCACAATCCAGGCACGGTGGCTCATGCCTGTAATACCAGCACTTTGGGAGGCTTAAGCGGGTGGGTTGCTTGAGCCCAGCAGTTCAAGACCAGCCTGGGCCACATAGTGAAACCTCATTTCTACAAATAGTCAAAAAATTATCCTGGCACAGTGTTGTGCTCCTGTAGTCCCAGCTACTCAGGAGGCTGAGGCAGAAGGATCACCTGAGCCCAGGAGGTCAAGGCTATTGTGAGCCAAGATCATCATGATCATGCCACTGCACTCCAGCCTGGGTGGCAGAGTGAGACCCTGACTCCAAAAAAAAAAAAAAAAAATCATAGACATAGCCTTTAAGCTAATGGTAAATTTTCTAGAATGAAGCATCAAAGAAAATCTATGTAGTCTTGTGATCTTGGAGTAGGAAAGATTTCTTAGGATACAAAAACAGGTCGGGTGCAGTGGCTTAGCTTGTAATTCCAGCACTTTGGGAGGCTGAGTCGAGAGGATTGCCTGAGCCCAGGGGTTCAAGACCAGCCTGGGCAACTTGGTGAGACCTCGTCTCTACAATAAATCAAAAAATTAGCCAGGCATGATGGTGCACGTCTGTAGTTCCAGCTACCTGGAAGGCTGAGGTGGAAGGTCGAAGTTGCAGTGGTCGAAAGCGTGCCACTGCCCTCCAGCCTGGGTGAGAGTTGAGACTCTAACTCAAAAAAACTCAAAAAACAAAAACAAAAAGCAGCAAGAAGCAAAATAAATAAATTAAATATTGGAGTTCATTAAAACTAAAAACATCTGCTCTTCAAAAGATATCATAAAGAAAGTGAAAATTCAAACTACAGGCTGGGAAGAAATATTTACAAAATTTTTATCTGACTAAGAAGTTGCATCCAGAATTTAGGGAGATCTTTCTAACCCAATACGGCAAATGACCCAATACAAATATGTAAATGTTTTAAACAGAATCTTCACTTTACCCAATAAGTGAGTTAAAAGATACTCAACATAATTAGTCCTCAGGGAAACATAAACTAACACCATCGGAGAAGCCACAACACACCCATTAGGCCGGGCATGGTGCCTCAAGCCTGTTATCCCAGCATTTTGGGAGGCTGAGGCAAAAGGATTGCCTGAACCCATTGGTTCGAGACCAGCCTGGGCAACTTGGCGAGACCTCGTCTCTACAATAAATCAAAAAATTAGCCAGGCGTGGTAGCACGAACCTATAGTCCGAGCTACTTGGAAGACTGAGGCAGAAGGATCACCTGAGTCTGCACTCCGGCCTGGGTGACAGAGTGAGACTCCAACTCTAAATAAATAAATAAAGAATGACTTAAATTTAAAAGGTAGACACTATGAAGAGCTGGGGAAGATGAAGGGTAACTGAATGGGCATGAATTGCTGGGAATGGAACATGATGCAACCATTTGGAAAAGCAGCCTGGCAGTTTCTTAACTATAACCTGGCAGGCAACTCCTTTCTTAAGCAGTTATACAAGAAAGATGCAAACATATGTCCACACAAAAACCCACATATAAATGTTCATAGCACTTTATTCGTTATTGCCCCACATTAGAAACAACACAAATGTTTATCAACTGGTAAATGAATTAACAAATTGTAGTATATTCCTACAATAAAATGTATCGTAGTATATTCATTAATGTTGTTTCTTATTTGGGACAATAATGAATAAAGCACTATAAACATTCACATGGATTTCGCTCTTTCTTTTTTCTGTCTCCACTACCACCACCTTAGTGTCTGAAAAAATGCAGTAGACTTCCAATTACCCTCCTGCTATGGCACAATCCATTTGCTACCTACGGTTGGAATGTTGTTTTTCACAATGCAAATTTGATCATGTTGCTTTCCTTTGTCAAAATACGTGTGTCTCTACAACTTTAGGAAAAATAGAATAAATTATTATCCTATTGATCTTGGACTAGATGAAGAGTTCATAGGTTTAACACCAGGAGCAGAATTCATAAGAGAAACACACACACACACACATTTTGGACCTCATAAAAATTAAAAATGTTTGCTCTATGAAAGTCCATGTGACGAGGAGGAAAAAACAAGTTACAGACAGAGAGAAAAATATTTCAAACCACATTTTCAAAAAGGGGTTAGTCTATAGACTACCCAAAGAACTAAAATAAATAAATCAGTAGTATAATAATCCAATTAGAAGGTGGGCAAGCCAGGCACAGTGGCTCAGGCCTGTAATCCAGCACTTGGGAGTCTAAAGGTGAGAAGATTGCTTGAGACCAGGCATTTAAGACCAACCTAGGCAACATGGTAAAACCCTTCGTCTCTACCCCCCGCCCCCCAAAAAGGGCAAAGACATTTCATCAAAGGGAGTATATACATAGTAAACAAGCACAAAAACTATATCAGCATCATTAGCCAACAGAGAAATTCAAAATAAAACTACAATGAGATGTCACTATATACCTACCAGAAAAGTTTAAAATAAAAAATTGTGATGATATCAAATGCTGGCAAGGATGCAGATAAATGGGATCCCTTGTTCATTGCTGATAGGAACATAAAGTGGTACGGCCACTGAAAAGTGGTTCCATAGTTTCTTATAAAACTGAACATGTAATTGTCATAGAACCCCCAAATTGCGTATTTATCTAAAATGTAAATGCAAAATGTAAACTGGGCATTTATTTCAGAAAAATGAAAGCTTGTGTTCACACAAAAACCTATACATGGTCATAGCGGCTTTATTCATAATAGACAAAAACTAAAAAGATTTCAGATATCCTTTAACAGTTGAATAGTGAAACAAACAATGGTACATGCATGTTCAGCAACACTATTCAGGAATCTGAAAGAATGAACTACAACATGGATGAATTTCCAGGAATTATATTGAGCGAAAAAAGATCAATCGCATAAAGTTGTAAAATGTGTGGCTCCAATTATGCAAAATTTCTGAAGTTAAAAAAAATGAGAAATAGAGACGAGATTAGTGATTGATAGGCTAATAACAATGATGAGGGAGCAGAAGAGAGGAAGCTGTGCTTATAAAAGGGCAACATGAGGGGTCCTTGTGGTGATGAAAATATTTAGCATCTTCACTATGGTGGTGAATACATGAACCTGTACATGTGACAGAATTGTACAGTAGTTCCCCCTTATGCAAAGAGGACATGCTCCAAGACCCTCAGTGGAATCCTGCAACCGCAGATAGTACAAAACCTTTTATGTTCTGTTTTCTCCTATACATACATGCCTATGATAAAATTTAATTTATAAAGTAGACACAGTAAGAGATTAACAATAACTAATAATAAAAGAGGACAATTATAAGAATATACCAGCATCACTACTCATATGCTTTGGAGCCATTATTAAGTAAAATAAAGGTTACTTGAATCTAAGCATTGCAGTACTGTGATAATCCATCTGATAACCAAGATGGTTTTTAAGTGCATAACTGGTGAGTAGTACGTCTACAGATGAATACAATGATGAGGGAGCAGAAGAGAGGAAGCTGTGCTTATAAAAGGGCAACATGAGGGGTCTTTGTGGTGATGAAAATATTTAGCATCTTCACTATGGTGGTGAATACATGAACCTGTACATGTGACAGAATTGTACAGGAGTTCCCCCTTATGCACATCCTAGGTGGACCAGACTAGGACAGTGTGGGATTTTATCATCCTACCCAGAATGATGTTCAATTTAAAACTTAGGAATTATTTATTTCTGGAATTTTTCATATGATATGTTTGGACCACGGTTGACCATGGGTAACAGAAACCTCAGGAAGTGAGGCCCCAGATAAGGAGAGACTACTGTGTATAGCTACATTCACAAATATACACTCAAATTAGTACAAATAAAACTGGGAAATCTGAATAGGATGAGTGTATTGTGTCAATGTCAATATCCTGCTTATAATATTGCATCATATTTGTTCTTCCCATTGCCTTAGTGATGACTTCATGTTTGTGTTTTTTCTCTATCAACTGGCTTAAAGTACTAGAACTAGATAGAATAGAAATAATTTTAGAAATAAATACCAAATAAGAGACTATGGATCTGGATTTGTGTTTCACAATTTATATATTTGTTATTATTTTTTTCTGCCATATATTATATTCAGAATTATAAAAACAATGTCGATATTGTTTGCTTTACTCCAAAGCACCACATGAACGGCTTACAGTACTGGTAAATTGCTCTCTATAACACCACAAGATGTTTCTTAGCTAACACCAATAAACAAGTGTTGGGCAGTGAATCTATTTCAGTGATCTCTGTGGACAAAAGAATATAAGGCAGGTGAGCAGGAAGTGCTAATTAACACCTGTAAGTGCTTTGTGAACACACTAGCCCAGAGACTGCTGTGGGCTGCTCACCTGTGTTTCTAACAGAGAGATTGGGGAGGAGGAATGTTTCACCTTTTCCTCAATCTAAGGAGAAAGATTTTTTTTTTTTTTTTTAAATGTCTGTGGGGCTGGGCTCGGTGGAAAGTTTAGCCTGTAATCCCAGCACTTTGGGAGGCTGAGGCGAGTTGGTTGCCTGAGTCTGCGGGTTCGAGACCAGCCCGGGGAACTTGGCAAGACCTCGTCTCTACAATAAATAGAAAATCAGCTGGGTGTGGTAATGTGCCTATAGTTCTGGCTACTTGGAAGGCTGAGGTGGAAGGATCACCGAAGCCTAGCAATTCTGGGGTGGCTGTGAGCATGCCACTGCACTCCAGCCTGGGAGACGGAATGAGACGCCAACTCCAAAAAAAAAAAAAGTACGTGAAATGTTGGTTAACAGTAGACAACAAATTTTAGAATGAGAGCCTATAAAATTTTATAGTCTGCATTTTGTTTTTCAGTAAAAGTCAGATAGACTACAAGCATCATTATCATCTGAAGAGAATCTCATTATGCGACAATGTGAATTTGTTGCGGTCTGGGTCTGGACAAATTTTCACAGACTTCAAGATGTGAACTAGGTAAGATGAGGGATCTGCTCTCCAGCAGGGTCCCACCTTCAAGTTCAAAAGTCAGAGAAAAAAAGGTAAACGATTAAAGCTCGCCATGAGGAATGCCTTTTGCCTCCCTTTCTCTTCAGTTTTAGAAATACCAAAATACTCTTTCAGATTTCAAGGTGTTATCTTGCATAAATAAAAACATACATAAGCCGACATCTTACCTCACTGAAAAATATAAATATTATTAAATGCCTTTTAGAGAGAAAGGGGAAAAGTTCAGTAGCTTAGTTGTGTCTTTAGCTACTTTCCCAATATTTTGTCTTTCCCATTCAGGTAGAATTCAGAGCAATGCACTGAATTGATGTAAGTAATTGATTTTTTGAGTTAGATGGTAACTTGAAAGTTTAGAGAGTTTGACTATACGGTTATTGCATTATAAGTGATGTGTTTTATGAACCTTGATGGCATGTGATAAAACCTCATAAACATCTATAGGATCACTCAGATTACTTTAGATTAGATAATAAATTTTTAATTCAAAATGTACCTCATTTGCTCTTACACTTCCTGGTTGATTTCTTGGAATTCTAGCAGCTTCTGAGCAACAGTTTTCTCAAGGATCTGAGGTCATAGATATGCTATTTAAGAAGCCAATCAGGGCAACCCCTTCAGGTCCCCTACTGCTGTTGAAGTTTTTCTGTCCTTTCAATAAATCCTGCTTTCAAAAAAAAAGAAGCCAATCAGTAATTTTTTTCCTCATTCTGGACAAGTTTCCATTATAAACTGTGTATTCATGCACACTCACATGTCCATACATAAAACACTCCATCTCTCATAAACTATTTTTGTCTTATTAATAAGCCAAGACTGAATACTATCCAGGACCAGATGGTACTTTAAAAAGGTATTAGGGAAAAACTTTGGGTTTAAAGAGAAATAATTATTCATTAAGCCTTCAGAAAATTCTCAAGCTACAATTCATTCTTAAGTTGAAAAATTGATGAAATTTAATACCACTAATTCTTACCTTCTCATTTTTTTTCTCTATTCTCCTTCGACAAAAACTACTAGAATTAATCTGGTGCCATGTTGATTATTGTAATATAATTACTTTGATAAGATCACTTATGTTCCTATTCACTTATACTGTATTTCTGAGTTGTTATGCTGTATTTTTGAGTTGTTCATTTGTTTTTGTTTTTGTTTTTTTTGAGTTGGAGTCTCACTCTGTCACCCAGACTGGAGTTCAGTGGCCGCTCCCGGCCACCGCAGCCTCGACCTGCTGGACTCCGGCGATCCTTCCACCTCAGCCTTTCAAGTAGCTGGAACTACAGGCGCACGCTATCAAGCCTGGTTAATTTTTTTTTGATTTATTGTAGAGATGAGGTCTTGCCAATTTACCCAGGTGGGTCTCGAACCCGCGGGCTCAGGTAATCCAGTCACCTCAGCCTCCCAAAGCGCAGGATTACAGGCTGAGTCACCGATCCCGGCTTAGAGTTGTTCATTTGTAATGCACCCATATTATGGGTTTTCACAGTTTCTCTTGGAATGTTCTGTTTTATTTCTATATAATTCATCATATTCAAGTGTCTTATTTTTTTGTGTTCAGATAATATATTTTAAAAATATTCTGGGCTGGGTGCGGTGGCTCACACTTATAATCCCAGCACTTTGGGAGGCCAAGGTGAGAGGATTGCCTGAGTCCATGGGTTCGAGACCAACCTGAGCAACTTGGTAAGACTTCATCTCTACAATAAATCAAGAAAAACTAATCGGGTGTGATGGAGCATGCCTGTAGTTCCAGCGACTTGGAAGACTGAGGCGGAAGGATCACCTGAGCCCAGCAGGTCGAGGCTGCAGTGGCTGTGAGCGTGCCACTGCACTCCAGCCTGGGTGACAGAGTGAGACTCCAACTCAAAAAAAAAAAGAAATTTCTGCAGAAGAAACAAGCAGATTCTCATAGGTTGAATGTTTAAATATATTCTCAGCTGGGCTCGGTGGCTCAGCCTGTAATCCCGTGCTTTGGGAGGCTGAGGTGAGTGGATTGCCTGAGCCCGCGGGTTTGAGACCCGCCTGGGCAACTTGGCGAGACCTCATCTCTACAATAAATCAAAAAAATGTAGCCGGGTGTGGCAGCGCGCGCCTGTAGTTCCAGCTCCTTGGAAGGCTGAGGCGGAAGGATCAACGGAGCCCAGTGGGTCGAGGCTGTGGTGTCTGGGAGTGGCCACTGCACTTCAGTCTGGGCGACAGAGTGAGACTCCAACTCAAAAAAAAAAAAAAAATGTATTCTCAAAACATCACAGGGAAGAAAAAAAAAAAAAAAAGAATAGCTGTGCCTAATTTTTAGCCACAAATTATGTTTAAAAAAAAGTTTCAGCAAAATTACTTGTGAAGCCCATAGTCCATCCTAAATTACTCACTATATAACCACAGGAATTAAAAAAAGAAAATGTAAGAAGAAAACAAGATAGAGAATTGTCTCTGAAGCACATCAGTTCTTAATATCAGTCAATTTCTAACTTAGAGTTTTAAATTACGAAAAGAAAATATGTTGAGATACTTTGTATAACTAGAAGATTTAGAATAGTTTTAGAAGAGTTATTCAGGAATTGGAATAGGTTTTATTTCCCAGCTTTAGGAAATTTTGTAGTTAAGAGAAATAAATAGTAATTGTTCCATGCCTTTACCAGCTGGGTCACAGAAAGAGCCCTCTGTCCCCTTCAATTTTTGTGTATTTCTGCTGCTGGACAGACACTAAGGGTGGACAGCGAAGGATGCAGAGAAGAGAATGTGCAAACTCCTTCTGTTATTCTAGCCCTCTGCCACCCATCAGCCACGGAATCGGCATGCCATGTTTTTCCCTCCTGCAGCACCCTGAAATGAAGCTGTAAGAGACAGCACCACTAATAGTCACAAACTGATATTCTCTAAGTCATATTGTAGTGTTTTTATTTTTTCAGCTTCCTTTTGCTTTATATATTTATTTTTTGCTTATTTTAAACTGAACTTTGCATTGAAGTGTATGTTATACTTTAATACGGAATAATATACAAATCGAAGTGTACAGCTGAAGGGGCTTTCACAAAATGAGCACATTTGTGTAATCAGTTCCCAGTTGTTGCTAATGTAGTAGTTGGGAGATTACTACATAAACATCCAGAGTCCTGATTTCTCTTGAAAAATTGGAAAAATCTCACCACACTGAGCCCACATTTCCGCTGGTATCAGTTAGCTAAGCAGAGAAGCAGCTGATTCTTCAGGTGGAGTATACCCTCTCCATTGTTCCACAGTCCCTACCATTCCTTAATATCCTCGATTGTGAGGGCAAGTGTTGGTTGCTATTGACAAGTACAAATAGTGAAAAATTAGAATGACTGTAGAATTGTGACAAACAAAAATATGAGAGAAATGTTATCAAAATGACAACCTTTTTGACTGAGTTGAATTAAAGGATCTAAAAAGAATGCAGATTCTAATTGGCCAGGAATTATGACTTGGAACAATTATGTGTTTGGGAGAAAGTTGGCTGGAACCTGGGTGGAGATAGCAAATTCCATCTGCCTGAATCACATAGTAGATATTGCTCTCATAAAAGGTGTTAGGATTAGGTTTTGCCAACTTCTGTAGCTCTTCTCTGATTGTGATATGCACCTTGAATTCTGTAATTATGTTTCTGCTGCTTCAGATTTACTTACTTCCAAGCTTTAGGCTGTACAGTCACAGAATCTCCCAAGAGTATCTACTCCCTGAAAAGTAACTAGGTACCTTCAAATGAACCCTGTCTGGTGAATGGAATACTTTTTATTTGTGGCAATTTGCTAAACACTATTTCTGGCTGTAGTATTGAGAATTGTTTTACCACTCAGTAACAACGCCCATACACACCCTCTTCCGCCATTCTAACTGATTTATATATATTTATTTTTGAGTTAGTCTCACTCTATCACCCAGGATGGAGTGCAGTGGCCATGATAAGCTCACCACAACCTTGATTTTCTGGGCTCAGGTGATCTTTACATTTCAGCCTCCCCAGGAGCTGGCATATGTCACCATGTTCAACTATTTTTTAATTGCTTTTGTAGAAACAAGGTCTCTCTATGTTGCCGAGGCTGGTCTCAAACTCACGGGCTCAGGCAATCCTCCCACCTTGGCCTCCCAAAGTGCTGAGACTGCAGGTGTGAGCCACTGTGCATGGCCCTGAGAACGCTGATTTGTGTTTAGATAATTTAATCTCCTTCACATGGCCATCTGCTTTCCTAATCCAATCATGGTAATCCCATCCTTTCCGTTGGTTTATATTTTAGCGATACGTGTTATGCCTTTCTGATCAGTGAGCCATGAAAGGGAATCTACTAAGGGGCTCAGTGAAAAATTTTGTCACAATTTTAAAAAGACAGAAAAAAAGAGTATTTTTACTTGATGTTACCTTGTTTGGTTATGATATATGAGGGGAGCCCCAGAACTTATTTATAAAAACCCAGAATTTATAAAAAATTGTATATTTGTTCTTAAATGTTTAAACGTCAGTACCTTCAAAGTACTCTTTGCTTGATGCACTACACCTATCAAGACACTTTTCCCACTGCTCCAGCTTTTGAATTCATTAGTTTCGATGCCTTTTAGAGATTGTAGGTCTTCCCTGTTGCCCTCTGAAGGTTACTAAAAAAATCAACTCACAAAAGGCAGATTGATCAGGTAAAAGGCAGACAAATCTACTAACATGTGCCAGAGGTGAATTGCAGAATGATTACTCAATATTCCAATGGGGTAGAGTTGCTATATATATTCCTTACTTTTTTTTTTTTTGAATTGGAGTCTCACTGTGTCGCCCAGGCTGGAGTAGAGTGGCACGCTCATAGCTACCACAGCCTCGGCTTGCTGGGCTCAGATGACCCTTCTGCCTCAGTCTTCCAAGTAGCTGGAACTACAGGCATGCACTACCATGCTCGGCTTATTTTTTTGATTTATTGTAGAGGTAAGGTCTCACCAAGTTGCCCAGGCTGGTCTCAAGCCTGTGAGTTTCAGGCAATCCTCTTGCTTCAGCTTCCCAAAGTGCTGGAATTAAGGTTTGAGCCATCGTGCCCAGCCTATTCCCTATTTCCTTTTTTTTTTTTGAGTTGGAGTCTCACTCCTGTCACCCAGGCTGGAGAACAGTGGCACACACAGCCACCACAGCCTCAACCTGATGGGTTTAGGCAATCCTTCTGCCTCAGCCTTCCAAGTAGTTGGAAATACAGATTCACATCACCATGTCTCGCTAGGTTTTTAGTGTGTGTGTGATTTTATTGTAGAGAAGAGGTCTCACCAAGTTGCCCAGGCTGATCTCAAACCCCTAGGCTCAGACAATTCTCTCGCCTTGGCCTCCCAGAGTGCTGGGATTACAGGTTGAGCCACTGCACCTAGCCTATTCCCTACTTCTTAGGGGAAAGGAAGATGAGAAAGTGTGGATAATTTTAGGGGACTAGCAAATGATTTTTAGGGAAATTCAATGGTCTTGAAGAAGATACAGTGGCTAATTTTTGATTTATTGTAGAGACGAGGGCTTGCCAAGTTGCCCAGGCGGGTCTCGAACCTGTGGGCTCAGGCAATCCACTCACCTCAACCTCCCAAAGTGCTGGGATTACAGGCTGAGCCACCGAGCCCAGCTGCAAATTTTTTCCTTAAAGGGCAAAATAATAAGTATATATTTTATGATCTGTGAGCTGTATGATCTTTTTTTCTACTCGGATCTCCAGCGGGGAAACAGGCATACACAGCACATAAAAGAACAGGAGTGGCTCTTCCAATAAAAGTTTATCCACGACTAGTCTATCCAGGTTTGTTGAAAGACTTAAGTCTTTCTTATTGCGATATGAGTTCAATTAATGAAAACTCAGGAAAGAGACAAAAGGTGATTGCTTTTTTCTTTAGCAGGTTCAGACTTTAGGCAGATAAGGAACTTCAGAGAACAACTTCACCCTGTGCTTCGTGAGACAGAGAACTGAGAGGCAGGAGGCAGCAGGGGAAGGTCAGAGAGACATCATGACTCTTCAGTTCAGCGTTTCCAAGTGCCATATTTTGAGGTTTCAGTTTCTGTACCTCAACAAGACATATATAATATATAATTTTATATACACATGCATGCATATGTATATATAGTCTCGTAGTTCAGTCACCCTGTACTGTTTTCTCATCTGCCAAAGGCAAAAGTGTAGTACACCATCACATCATTGGACAGAAACTCTATATTTTGTTAGAAATGATACAGGAGAAACAGAAATGCATTCTAGGGTAAGTTAGAAAAGTAACGGGTAATCTCTCTAAAGTCACGTGTGTTAGAAAATATAAAGCAGGTGTTTAGAATCTCAGGGAGAGGAAATGGGAAGGCCAGGCACGTGTTAGACAGTTACATGGCAGTAGCCTAGAGGAGGGCTCTGTGAATGACAGTTTGGGCCACATCCAGCCTGCTTCCTGTTTTTGTTTGTCATGTGAGCAGAGAAAGGTTTTTACCTTTAAATGATTGAAAAAATAATAAAAGAGTAATAATATATTGTGGAATGTGAAAATTATATGAAATCAAATTTCAGTGACCACAAATAGTTTTATTGGAATAGGACCATGTTTTTTTGTTTACATATTATCCATGGTCACTTTCAAGTTATGAAGGCAGAGTTGAATAATTGCGACAGATATATCACCACGTGTGTTAAGATATTTACCATCTGGCCCTTTACAGGAAAAGTCTGTGACCTCTGGCCTAAACAGCCTAGACAATGCCTCCCAATATTTAACATGCATGTGAATTCCTTGGGGCTTTTGTAAAAATGCAGATTCTGATTCAGAAGGGCAGCGTGGGGCCTGAGTACCGAGTATTTGCATTCCTTTTTTTTTTTTTTTTTTGAGTTGGAGTCTCACTCTGTCTCCCAGAACCAGCCACCACAGCCTCGACCTGCTGGGTTCTGGTGATCCTTCCGCCTCAGCCTTCCAAGGAGCTGGAACTACAGGAGCGCGCTACCACACCTGGCTAATTTTTGATTTATTGTAGAGATGAGGTCTCACCTGCCCAGGCGGGTCTCGAACCCGCGGGCTCAGGCAATCCACTCACCTCAGCCTCCCAAAGGCGCGGGATTACAGGCTGAGTCACCGAACCCAGCGTTTCTGCATTTCGAATGAGCTTCCTGTTGGTGCAGATACTGCTGGACTGAACACTGCACTTTTAAGTAGCAAGGGCCTAGTGTAAGATTAGCAAATTTTTTCTTTTTTCTTTTTTTTGAGTTGGAGTCTCACTCCATCGCCCAGGTTGGAGTGCAGTGGCATTCTCACAGTGACTCCAGTGTTGATTCGTTTGGCTCCAGCGATCCTTCCGCCTCAGCCTTCCAAGTAGCCAGAATGACAGGCACGTGCTACGGCACCCGGCTAATTTTTGAATTATTGCAGAGACAAGGTCTTGCCAATCTGTCCGGGATGGTCTTGAACCCATGGGCTCAGGCAATCCACTCGCCTCGGCCTCCCAAAGTGCTGGGATTACAGGCTGAGCCACCGAGCCTGGCTGCAAATTTTGTCTTTAAAGGGCCAAATAATAAGTATATATTTTATGATCTGTGAGTTGTATGATCTTCTTTTCTACTCAGATCTCCAGGGAGGAAACAGGCATACACAACACTTAAAAGAACAGGAATGACTCTTCCATTAAAAGTTTATTTGCAGAAAGAGGTGTTGGTTTGGTTGTCCCATGGGCTGTAGTTTCCCAGTTGCTGGGCTAGAGTATTAGTATTGAAATGTCTATTATGAATAAGCATTGCTTTATTTTCAGCTTGCTTACTAGCTTGATTACCGCCCCCCCGGCACAGTATTAATGATGAGAAAAGTAATTTATCCAAAGCTGCCACAGAAAATCAGTAGTGAATCTGGAATAAAACATGAATCCATGATTCATTGGAGAACATATTCACTGGGATTGTGACTTTACTAGTTTCCTTCACTTTGGGATCGGGTGCTCGCAAGATGTAAAGAATAAAAGATGAGATATCTTTTTATGGCCCACATTAAATGTAGGTGTAAGAAAACTGGATGTTTGGCTCAAGGAGGCCAGATTTTTCCATTTCACAGCAGATTTTACACCTTCACAGCACATTCTTGAAGTTAAGGCTTAGACAGATCTCAGAAAACACATGTTTCATGGTCTTGGGTTTCCCCTGCTCCACAAGTGAAATTGCTTTACTTTATAATAATGTGTTATTTTAGGCACAGAGTAGTGTGGCATTATGCCTTCTCTGTATACTTTGGAAGTCTTAATTATACAACGAACGTCCCTTTTAGACACAATGACTGAAATTACATTTCTTTCCAAACTCTCCTAGAATTTTTTCCCCCTTTCTTAGCTACAGTTACTGAAATAGGGAGTAGACCTTGATTCTGACCTAGAATATAAGATTTCTTCTCTCTTTTTTTACACTGCCATGTCTGTGTAAATTAATGTTTGTAGATAAGATATGTGTCAACATAACCATATTATAGGAGATTAATAGACCCCTAAAAACAAGCATGTAAATAAAAATGCTTTGGAAAAATTCTTCTAGAGTTTCAGACACAATATCCTTAAATTTTAGGTAGCATATAGATAGAAATAATTGCGTAATATTTATGAATAATCTGTTGAAAAAACTATATCACTGCTTTAATAATTAATAATCATTTCCATTTTATGAGCAATCAGTATAGGTTCTGGGGAAAGGAGAAATATAGCGTGCTTTACAAGTCTTAAGAATCTATCATTTCAAATTTTTATATGGGATAGAAGTTGAAATATGATATTAAATATGAACTCACACAGAATCACAAACTTTTACCAGAGATTTGATGATCGAATTTAGTGATTTCATGCTATGCTTCTATATTTCCATGTATGCCTATATTGACTAAGTTAAATTCTTTTTTTTCTTAATTGTTTATTTTAAAGATATGGGGTACAATTCAGGATTAGGTATACAAATGTTCATTATGCAGGTACCCTTGTTGATGAGATGTGCCCCTCCCTCCCCACATATTCCCACTACTGTCCATCCCACCCCGGGCAGTTTTCCACTATTGCCAATTCTTTTCTTATAGTATTACGAAATTGTTCAAGGTCCGCGTATGAATGAGAACATGTGATATTCAGTTCTTTGTTTTTGAGATAGATCGCTCAGTATTATAGACTCTAAGTCTATCCAGGTTGCTGTGATGTTCTTGCTTTTGTCGTTTATGGCTGAGTAATATTCCATTGTGTATATGTACCAAATTTTTTTTATCCAGTCCTTTTTCGATGAAGAGCATGGTTAGTTCCAAGTTTTTGCTATTGTGAACAATGCTGCAATAAACATACATTTGCAGGTATCTTTTCCATAGAGAGATTTGGGTTTCTCCAAGTATATTCCTAGTGGGATTGCAGGGTTGTATAGAAGGAAGATTTTTAGATCTTTTAGGAATCACCACACTGCTTTCCACAGAGGTTGTACCAGTTGACACTCCCACAAACAGTGTAGAAGTGTTCCCTTTTCACTACATCCTCTTCAGCATCTGTTGTTTTTTGAGTTATTGACAATGGCCATCCTGACTAGAGTTAGGTAGTATCTCAGTGTGGTTTTAATTTGCATTTCTTTGATGACTAGTGAGGTTGAGCATTTTTTTATGTATCTGTTGGTTGCTCATATGTCTTCTTTTGAGAAGTGTCTATTCACATCTTTTGCCCACTTTGTAATGAGGCTGTTTGCTTTTCACTTTTTGGCACATTGAGTTCCTTGTAGATCCTATATGTTAGGCCTTTGTCAGATGTACAGTTGGCAAATATTTTTTCCCGTTCTGTGGGCTGTCTTCTCACCTTCTTGATGGTTTCTTTGGCTTTGCAGAAGCTTATCAGTTTGATGAGGTCCTACTTGTCTATCTTATCTCTTATGGAATGGGCACTTGGTGTTTTGATCAGGAATTGATTGCCAGTTCCAATTTCCACAGAGTGTCTCCTGCATTTTCTTATAGTTTGAGGTTTTACGTTTAGGTCTTTGATCCATTTAGAGTTGATTTTTGTGTATGGTGATAGGTAGGGGTCTTGTTGTAATCTTCTGCATGTGGTCAGCCAGTTTTCCCAGCATCATTGACTAAACACGTTCTCCTCTCCCCCGTGGTTGGTGGTGGAGTCTTTGTCAAAGATGAGTTGGTTGAGAAATGGAGGTTTTGCTTCTGGAATAGCTATCCTGTTCCATTCATCTATGGCCTGTTCTTGTATCAATACCATGCTGTTTTGATTATTTTAGCTTTATAAAAAAGTTTAAAGTCTGGGACTGTGATACCTCCTGCCTTTTTTTTTTTTTTTTTTTTTGCTGAGGATTATTTGGGCTATTTGTGGTTGTTTGTGTTTCCACATGGATTCCTGTATTGTCGCTTCCAGAAGTTAAATTCTTAAAGACATCTTCTTCTTCAACCCAAACATACTGGAGTTTCTTTCCTGAATCTAGGGCTACATATTAGTTTCCTAGAGCTATCATAAGAAAATACCACCAACAGGGTGACTTCAAACAACAGAAATTTATTGTTTCACAATTGGGAGTCTAGAAGTCTGCAATCAAGGTGTTAATAGGGCCATGCTTCTTCTGAAGACTCTAGGGAAGAATTCTTCCTCACATTTCTCTAGATTCTGCTAACAATGAGCAATTACTGGTTGTCCCTTGGTTTACAGGTGCATCACTTTAGTCTCTGCCTTCATCCTCACATGGCATTCTCTGTTTCCATCTTCACATGGCTATCTCTTAAAAGGAAACCAGTTCTATAGGATTAGGGGCCCACCCCACTCCAGTGTGGCCTCATCTTAACTAATTACACCTTCAACAATTCAATTTCCAAATAAGGTCACATTCTGAGGCACTGGATGTTAGGACTTTAACATTTCTTTTGGGGAGAGCATAGGTGAACTTATAACATAATACAAGAATGCAAAGACATTATTGTTCTCCATGCAGGTCTTATAGTCTAGAGGAGAAGACATATATGTAGTTTTAAGAAGATACTGGTATGGCTGGGTGCAGTGACTCAGCCTGTAATCCCAGCACTTGGAAGGCCGAGGCGAGAGGATTGCCTGAGCCCAGGGCGTCCGACACCAGCCTGAGCAACTTGATGAGACCTCATCTCTACAATAAATTACAAAAACTAGCTGGGTGTGGTGGCATGTGTCTGTAGTTCCAGCTACTTGGAAGGCTGAGGCAGAAGGATCTCCTAAGCCCAGCAGGTCAAGGCTGTGATGGCTGTGAGCAAGCCACTGCACTCCAGCCTGGGTGACAGAATGAGACTCCAACTTAAAAAAAAAGAAGATAATGGTCCAATATGCACAAAATGCTCTTAGAGTACTGCAGTGGGGCGACCATTTCTTTCTAAGTGAGATAGTGAAAAAAGAAAAGCTCTGAAAGATAGTTGTCATTTAAACCAGACTTAGAAGGACAAGTTGGAATTCACCACGGGGAAAGGGATACCAGATATGAGGACATATTAAAAAAAAAGCTTTGAGTGAAAAAAGAAAAAAATAATGAATGAAGTGTTTATTTGCTATTGTTAATAGTAGTTACTTTTTTTTTTTTGCATTGGAGTCTCACTCAGTCACCTAGGTTGGAGTGTAGTGGCATACTCACAGCCACCCCAGCATCAACCTGCTGGGCTCCGGCAATACTTCTGCATCACCCTTTCAAGTAGCTGGAACTACAGGCATGCGCCACTGCACCAGGCTAATTTTTGATTTATTATAGAGACAAGGTCTCACCAAGTTGCCCAGGCTGGTCTTGAACCCTCAGGCTCAGGCAATTCACTTGCCTCAGTCTCCCAAAGTGCTGGGATTACAGGTTGAGTCACTGAGTTCAGCCAATACTTGTTAATTTTTATTGAGTATATGTCATTTAACATTCACAACAAGTCTTTTTTTTTTTTTTTGAGTTGGAGTCTCATTGTGTCACCCAGGCTGGAGTGCAGTGGCATTCTCACAGCCACCACAGCTTCGACCTGCTGGGTTTAGGTGATTCTTCTGCCTCAGCTGAAGCTATAGATGCATACCCCCATGCCCAGCTAGTTTTCGTAATTTATTGTAGAGATGAGGTCTCATTAAGTTGCTCAGGCTGGTCTCGGACCCCTGGGCTCAGGCAATCCTCTTGCCTTGACCTCCCAAGTGCTAGGATTACAGGCTGAGCCACCGCACCTGGTCAACAAGCCTTTTAACACTCATTTTGCAGATGGGAAAACCAAAATTTAGAAGAGTTAAGTATATTGTCTCTAGCTCATGCATTTAAAAAGTGGTACTACCAGGTGACCAGGTAGTCTGATCACACAGCTTGTGTTATTAGCCATTGTGATAAAAATTATAGTTTAGAGTCTTTGGAAGTACTTATGGGATGGGACAGTTGGAGATAAGGCCAAATAGGCAGGTCAGAGATAAACTGAAGAGAAATTGGTTTATCATATTAAGAGTTTTATGAACTTTGAGTGTTATAAGCAATAGCCAAAGCTTTAAGGGATGGTGTCAAATGGCCACACTCTTGCAGAGTAAAGGGTGGATTGAGGAAGAGGAAGAATGGAGACCCAGAGGCTAGAGAAGAGGTTATCATCATTGGCTGTGTGAGAAATAATGAAGACTGATACTGAGACAGTGACAGTGAGGTGCAAAAGACTGGTGGAGTCAAGAGATACTTTTCAATTAGACTGAATCAGATGTGATAATGTCCAAACAAGTAGTAAACTTTCTGATGCATTGCCAATCCCTCTCCTTGATTCAAGTTCTACAAGTAGAGATTGTCCTAACCCAACTGATCCAATTGATTAGAACAGCAATCTCAATCCATAATCCTGACCAGAGAAAGGGCCTAAGGTTAAGTGCTAAGGTTATTGAAATAATTATATAGGGATGACATTAAAGTATGTTTTAAAATTCCAAAGATAAAGTTAACATACTTTTAAAACAAATTACATAAAAGTGACAAAGAATGTTTTGTCAAAATGCATTGATTCTATCTAATCCATCTTTATTAAGTCATCAATTCCTTTAAGTTAAATTCACCCAAGTTTTATTGTAATTATAGCCACAGTTCTACATCTCAGTTTATTCAACTAAAGCTTGGTTATTAGAAAAAGGACAAAAGGCTGTCTATTATTTCTCAGTAGGTTTTTTTTTTTTTTTTTTTGAGTTGGAGTCTCACTCTGTCGCCCAGACTGGAGTGCAGTGGCCGCTCCCGGCCACCGCAGCCTCGACCTGCTGGGCTCCGGCGAGCCTTCTGCCTCAGCCTTCCGAGTAGCTGGAACTACAGGCACGCACTACCACGCCGGGCTGATTTTTTTAATTTATTATAGAGATGAGGTCTCACCAAGTTGCCTAGGCGGGTCTCGAACCTGTGGGCTCAGGCAATCCACTCACCTCAGCCTCCCAAGGCTCAGGATTATAGGCTGAGCCCCCAAGCCCGGCTCTCAGTAGTTTTAAATGTATTACCATGTAATGTAACAACACTGAGCACCTATTTGAAAGCAAGGCATTAATCAAGGTTTCCTTGTTGCCTTTGTGTGGGAAAGAGTCAGGTCCGTGTCTCCTTGTGACTTTGGACTTTCACGTGGATCAACGGGGCAGTTCAACTGAAATGCTGTTCAAATAATCATGAATATCCAGCAGCTTATTTCTGGAATTTCATAAGAACATATTAATTGCCAGAGGAAAATTTATTAACATAAGCTGTACTTCCTTTAAGTGAATTACTTCCATTTTGAAAAATTACTTCATGCAGGTATCTGGTGCCACTACACACCATGCATTGTAACTTGTTTATCTTTGGTGACATTTGACCTGTCTGTGTGTACTTGGCAGCTTTCCCCAAGCGTTGGCCAGGGCCATGTTGTACAACCATCATTCGTCAGGCGAAAGCAAACATAAACAGTGTTTGTGAATAGTTTTTCCACTTTTGGCCTGTAACTTAAAAGCATAATATCATAAATTTGGAAAAAAGAATTCGATATAAGCAGATGTGTTCTTTAATATGCATTCTATATCTCACAAAGTCAGATTCTAGCAGGCTATAAAAAAAAAAAAAAGCTAAAAATCCTGCTTAGTTGGTTATATATTGCACAGTAGAAGCTGATGTTACCCCAAAATGGTATGGGGACC
Organism: Carlito syrichta; assembly: GCF_000164805.1. Classification (NCBI taxonomy): domain Eukaryota; kingdom Metazoa; phylum Chordata; class Mammalia; order Primates; family Tarsiidae; genus Carlito; species Carlito syrichta. The sequence goes on along the minus strand of NW_007253582.1, from coordinate 33,633 downwards.
AAGAGCAAACTTATTTTTCACCTGCTGAAGATTCACTAAAAAATTGATGGAAAGGCTGGGCTCAGTGGCTCAATTTGTAATCCCAGCACTTTGGGAGGCCAAGATGAGTGAATTGCCTGAAACCACAAGGTTTGAGACCAATCCGGGCGACGTAGTGAGACCTCATCTTCACAATAAATGAAAAATTAGCTGGAAATGGTAGCATGTGCCAGTAGTTTGGGCTACTTGGAAGGCTGAGGCGGAGGGATCACCAGAGCCCAGCAGGTTGATGCTTGGGTGGCCGTGAGTATGCCACTGCTCTCCAGCCTGGGCAACAGAGTGAGACTCTAACTCAAAAAACAAACAAAAAAAATCAACGGAAAAAGGCAGATTAATAAGATAGTTGACATAGAAATTTATTAATGAGCATGAAGGAAAATCTCAGTGACCACACCAATACCCTGACAAGGTATAGAAATATATATACCATCTTGAGATTACAGAATGAATAATGAGGGGGAGGGGCTTTCTGAATTAGTCAAAAACAGAGTGTAGTGGTAAATCAGGTTGTGGGAGGGAGAGAGGAAGAGGCCTGGTTAGCAAAGGTGGCCTTATTGTATAGATGAAACCTCACAGGTAGCAGTTCTCAGACGGAATAGATAATAAATGTCTTTCAGAACTTTTAAAGATGTGAGACTCTCAGTTAATCCTTCCTAGATTTGGACAAGGGAGAGAGCTTCAGAGAAAACCAGGTCAATGCAAATTTTCTCTACAGATGCAAATCTCCCCCACAAAAGACATCTTTTCAGCTATTCTTGTATTTTCAGCCCTTCTGCAGGGACATCTTGAAGTATGTCAAAGAAGTATACTTTGGGGTGAAATATTTTTATTTTCTTCAATGGCAAACACTCTTTTCCTAGTATTTTCCTAAGTTCCTGAACCTAAAATAAAGCAAACTTTGCACTGCATAGAAATAAAGTTATATCTTCTTGTGATTAGACTCTCAACTTGATATTTTGCATCATTGCTGGCTAAAAGAATGCTTGGAATGTTAATTTGAAATGTTGAGCACTAAATTAGAATTCAGTGTTGTAAAATTTGAAGCAACTAAGGGGTATAAAATTCTTATATTTCATCACTTCTGAGAGACCATTTCTTTATAAATTCGAATGTTCTACAAAATAGCAGTCCAAAGGACAGGGAGATGGAGATGTAAACACAGGAAGAATTATCCATTTTCCCTTGGTTCAAAGACATTCAAAGAAAAATATTAAGGGTAAATAGCGACACAAAATTGTCTGTACAAACTTACTAAGCAGTACAAATGTATCAGAGTCGTGATTTTAGTTTATTGCTAAAATTTTAAATACAACAGGATAAAAAAGATACCAACCTATTTTCAGAACCTAAATTATCATTGCTATCTGAAGAAGCTCTCTGCATCATGTAATGTTTTAACAGACTTAGGATAGCTCAGGTCTATGCAGACATCTAAAACTGATATGCCTGCATCGCAAGGTAAGACCACTGTGAGGGACCTCTCCATCTGTTTATGTAAAATTCCTGGACTATCAGGGAGCCAGCCTGGAATGGGTGGTTAAGTGAGATCTGTGATGACTTTTTCATAGAAGAATACAAACACACCCATAGAATGATCATATATATATGCAGTCTATTCAAAGTTTCTTGGCAGTTTAAAAATGGATCTGAAGATGAGAATGTGACCTCAGAGACCAAAATAAATGTCCCTTATTGAATAACATGGACCCTAAGATAAAGGAAATAAAAGTTATCTATGGATCAAGTGTTCAGGGATTGGTTGGCATGGCAACTTCCTAAATTCCTATGGTTATAAGAAAAACCACGCTCTTACTAAACTCCCCAAACAATAGGATTTAAGGACAAATTATCAAACCCCTCCTAACTTTGATTTACAACCCAGACTACTACCCTCATTAGAGAGAGGACTGGCCTTACAAGCAGTCTTTCCTGATAAACAACCATATACCAGTTTCATCCAGTTTGTAGAGACTGAGCACAGACTGTCTTTGTATTCTATGATTCGATTCACCTTTTACATAAAGAGCCAAATCCCACCTCATTTTAATGCTAAAACTATACCTCAAAGTGAACATAGGATGTATGCCACATGTTTTCCTGTTGTGCACATGCTTGACTCTCCTCATAAATATGTATAGATTTTCCTCCATATCTACCAAATGTATATGACTCGACTGTGTGGTACAGGCCCTGTGAGGCATAAAACACAACCTGTCCTTTCCCTCTTTGAAGGAAGAGCACCTTTGGTACGCACCAGCCTGTCTTTTCCTACTTTGCAAACTGATTTTGTCAACAAAGCTCTCCTTTCTATTATTTAGCCATCCTGGTGGTCTCTTTGATGACGAGAGAGATAGAGATGGAAATGGAGATGGCAATGGAGATGAAGATGAAATAAAGACAGAGATGGAGTTAGAGATGAAGACAGAGATGGAGATAGAGATGAGATGGAGATGAAGATAGAGATAGAGATGGAGATGGTTATGGAGATGGAGATGGAGATAGAGCTTACTAAGAACGTAGAGCTTCCTCTAAGTTCTCAGACCCCTGGGAAAGGGATGGAAAGGATTGGTTCTGCTTGGCCCACTTAGAGATTAACTTGCTCCGGCTTTTATCTGGGCTAGACTACCTCATACCTGGACACTCTGAGGTTTTAGTGTTATAATATATGGCCTCACATTATTCAGACTCAATAGCACAAGGGTAGAGAATCCTTGAATTTCAGTTCACTTTTGGGTAACTGCAGTTTACTGCAGAGATGATTTAGCAGAGGCAATTAGCACTTGGTCACTGACCTTACAGAGGATAAAAAGAAGTGAAAACAGATCAGATCAACTGACTTGTGCCCTATCTTAATGGATTCTTCAGTGATTACACACAATCAAATTCATAAACATCACCAGTGCACGAACATCAGCAATGTTTCTGGTGTCTTGTGTGTTCTAGGAAAAAGCTGTTTGCCATTATGGGGGTCAAGGAAAAACTTCCTCTTCACTCTACAAAGCCTTGCTGAAAATCAACTCACAAAAGGCAGACTAATTGGAGAAAAAGCATACAAATTTACTAGTGTGTATGAGAGAGAATCACAGAGTGATTCCAGTATCCCAAAGGGTACAGATACTTTCATACTCAACTTCCTAGGGGAAAGTGAGATGGGGAAGTATGGATAATTTTAGGGGAATAGTAAATAATTTTTAGGGAAATTCAATGGACTTGAAAAATATACAATAACTTAAAACTCAGTCTGTTGGGCCTGCAGAGCAGACAATGGTTTGTGACAAAAGTCTGCCCAGGTTTGTTGACAGATGAAAGGATGTATCTATAGAAACCTAGAGTAAACTTAGTTTAGCATAGTCTTTTTGCCTCAACATAGCCATTTTTTGCTTAGACTTTACCCTTGACATGCTTTGGATCTAGCACAAGTTAGACACAGGTAAGATAACTTCCCAATAGGCAGGTTTTAGGAGGCCTTCAGACATTTAAAAATTACATTTTACTGCAGGTCAAGCGGCAGCCTACCCTATCCTCTCAGCAAATCTCCATCAGGTGCAAGACAAGGACAACCCAACAGTGCAACCTTTCAGTTCATGGTTTAGCATAATAATCTCTAGGAAACTTTTAGGTTCCTTGTCAAAGCAGAAGGTCAAAGATCACCCCTTGGCTGGCCGAAGTCACAGAAATGATAATAAGACCAACTTTTAGTCAAGGAATTTGTGATGGGTCTCTTGCAGGAAAACCCCCTCCAGGGCCCAAATCTCCAAGTTAACCTAACCAGCCCTTCCTGAGCTATGTGACACAGACAAGATCCCATCACACTGGCAGCAACCATGCAACTAAACCACCCATTTGTCTGCTGTCCATCCCCTGATGTCAGTACCTGTGCTTACCTTCCCCTTTGTGATAACTTGGAGCAGACCACCACCCAATCACCTCAATGACCTCCCCCATTCAAGGGAAATGGTTAAAAGGACTTAACTATGAGCAACTAGTCACCATTGCCATGGCCATCGCCAGGCCACTGCCAGGTCATTGCCAGACCATTGCCAGGCTATTGTGGCCATTGCCTTACTAGATTCTGGTGTGGCCATGTGCTCTTTGAGCTATGATTGCTGCTATGCATGTTTCCTGACTTTGGCCACCTCCCCTACCTTGGGGAGGTGAATTTCCTTTCTCTCTCTCTCTCTCATTTACTTTTTAAATAAACTATATTTTCAAATCTAACTTCTGTGCAATTCTTTGCATCTTTCATGTGGCATTGGATCACACACCAGGCACACTCACACCCTCAGCGGGCCTGACTTAACATTCTAGAGGCCCCACTGGGAGTATGACCCTAAAAACAGACTTCAAGGTTTTCTTCCTGCAGTGTGAGTTCAGTTAATAAAAACTCAAGGAAGAGACCAGAGGCAATTGCTTTTCTCTTTGGCAGGTCCAGAGTATAGGTAGATAAGGGAAATTCAGAGGGTAATTCCATCCTGTGCTTCGGGAGACACGAAGGATTGGGAGACAGAAGACAGGGGAGAAGGTCAGAGAGAAGTTGTGACTTCTTCAGCTCAGCATATCAAAGTGCAGTATTTTGAGTATGAGATTCTGAGCACAAACACCATTTGTAACTTTTCAAGTTAAAGTCAATATAGCAGGATTTGAACAAATTAAAGAAAATTAATGGTGTTACAATGTCTGTCATCTTACAAGGCTAATTTTTTAAAAAAGCCAGTTTAGAGAAAAATTGGAAACAGTGGTAATGATGTAAATCAGAGAAAGGGCAAGAGTTCACTGACCTAGAAGCCTCACCCCACTCCACCTGGAACACTCTGCTCTTATGTGCTATGTGAAGAATAGACAGCAGTGCTCGGGAGGGCTTGCATTTGAATCTTGCTGCCATAAATTTGGTTGTGAGCTTACATTATCTGTTTAAAGCAGTTATCTGAAGTGAGACAACATTTACAAATAGATACTAGGACTGCTGTTTAAAGTTTCTGAAAAACCACAGAACAAGACAATTTATTGAACAGAATGAATGGTGGGGATTTGGGATGATCCTTTTGAATCTACATCAAGTGGCAGAGGAAAAGAATTACCAATTTTCCAGCTGTTTAAGATAAAACAACACTCTCTGAGATTCACATTTCATATCAGAGTTGTTTAACCAGCAAAATGCTGAAGTGATTAAATATGAAACCAAGCAGCTGAAGCTTGAGAAAGTGGGTCAGAAATGTTTCTGGGATGAGACTGCAGCTTTAGTTATTTCTGTTCTGCTGGTCAGTGATGAAATGTGCTATACTCAGCCTGCTAAATTATCCACAGAGGAAGGTTTACTTTGGGGGTTTTAAGGTATCTTCTTTCAGAATTTTGATGTGGCAGCACATCCCTTAACAGCTCATTTCCTGAGGGACACTAAACAAGAGCCAAACCCAGGAAAAAAGAAAAGTTTAAACTCCCTCACCTCACTGTGAACCTTCTTCTTGTTTAAACATAGAAGACAGTCTCATAATCTGGCTTCAAATGGACACGGCCACAAAGGCCCTAAGTATTTATTATGCGAGACCCAGGGCCTATTTTTCACCAGAAAAACAAGAGAAGACATCTTTACTAGTTTTGTACTTTGCTCCGAACATGAAACAGAAGCCAAAATGAATGAAACAACCTTGTTTTTCCTATAACAATTCAGCTGGAGAAAAATTGTAATAGGTTCATATACAAATGGTATTCATATCTTTTGGTCACTCACTGGAAATTTATGACTATACTAATTTCTATCACTTTATTAAGTCTCCATAAAGAATCAGGCTGGTAGTCATTGGAATGCCAAAGTCAAACAACTCATAGTCATTGTCTTTAAGGAACTCATAGTCTGAAAGATGTCCATGCAATATTTTTAGTTATCTCTAAACTTAGAAGTGGGAAGAAATGGTAGATACAGTTTCCAAAGTAAAGCTCAAGTAGAGATTGAAAAAGTAATATGATTAACCAGGGCACAGTTGGGGCTAAGTAACATTTTGGGATACCTGTTGTGTACCCTAGACATGGGATCCTGGAATTGCATTTGGGATACAGTTACCACATATGCTTAAGGAGTCAGCACCTAATGGCATATTATGGATATGATGTTGATTGTCATCTGACGATTTCACCTTATTTCAGTGGTATAAAGCTAAATGGCTGATAATGTAATTTTTTTTCACATATAAAGTTACTTGGATAAATGTATTTTCAGGATGTTAAATTACTAAGTCAACAGAGCTAAATCCTCCAAACAGAGAAGGAACAGCAGGAAGGGACTGGAGTTACATGGAGAAACCCATTATGTCTGAATAAAGTGAAGGGTATCATTTCCGACTTTAAAATAAATGAGATTATTTACAAATAAACCTAATCTGATATAATTGGTTTATATTTTAAAAATTTACTAGCACCAGTTCCTGAAATTCTTAAATTATTGACTTAAAAAATAAGCATACTGTATTATAAGGTTATTTTGGTGAAAGCTAAATTACATAATAGACTTTATTTTCTTAGCATTTTATGGTAAAAAAAATCATAGAATATTTCTACTCATTGGGGTGCTGGCAATTGTTTATTAACCAGTTCTCACAGTGGAAGTAAGGGGTGTTCTGATTCATCACGTTTGACAATCAAGATGGTATAAATACTCTTATAATGATCAATTTCAAACTACCAATGGGATGTCAACTGGCTAGAAAACCTCCTGAAAGTTTTATAATTGGCTTGCACAAAGCAGGGTATGCCAGCTTCAGCACACTTGGTTAAGACTACTTTTGTACAAATGTAAGTACAATACTCATAACTTAAGAGATAGTCAAATTTGTTACCAGTTGTGGACATGGAACCTCAAACTCTGTCATATGATCCTTCAAATGCCTACAAAGAGGAAGGAGAAACATAATCAAAATAAGAGTAGAAAAGTTTTAGTATATTTTATATATACAGAATCCTACATCAAATATATTTGAAAAGTATTTTAAACCCCATGAACAATTTCTTAAGACTTTGAGATAAATATTAAATGTGCCTCTGAAATGTAAAGATTTTAGTATTACTTATAGCATGTTGTTGTAAGAAGTATAATATAAATAAATGACCACGAATAAACTATTTACTGCCAGTTGCCAAACCTCTTCCTTATAATAATTTTTAATTTATATTCCCCTGTTGGGTCCTCTTTGGCATCATTTTCCTCTCAAATCAGTTCCTCTGCATCAAAGTCAATTTACTTCACCAAGGCAACTGCCTTATGAAAGCTCTTTTTCAGCTAGCCTATTTACAACATATAATTAAAGCAATTGTATTTTTCTCTTTCAACACCACTCTTTAAGAGAAAAGAATATTATAGGGATGTTGCCAACCCTGTTCCAGAGCTTGGAGAATTTTTCTGAAGAATAACCTCTGAATAATGCCAACATACTTGCAAATGCTAATAATTTAGGCAAAAGAGACTTAGTTGTTTTTTTGATCTGCCGGAATCTGATGTTACAAGTAATAATGTCTTAATTTCATTCATTCCCTTCAGCAGCTTACGTTTGGGACTCAGAAGCTCTGTGCTGACTACATTCACTGCCTCTTGAAATTTTTGTTGTTGTTGTTTGGTGGCTGATAAGGAATTCTTTCGCAATAAAGGGATTCTAACATAGTTCTCAGTTGTAATTTTTTTTTTTTTTGGTATAGCTAAAAAATAGATTTAGCAAAGAACACAGAATCTGATTATATTTACCAAGTCTTCTTTTTTTCTTTTTAAATTCTTATATTTTTTTTAACTTGCCAAATCCTCTCTCATCTTCTATTTTTGTTTGTTTTATCAAACAAAGAGTGATACTTAAGAATAATGAAAAGGAAAGGTAGTCCTAAAAACAATCATTGTATAAGATAAAATTTAGAAAAATATCATTTCTTTTTTGGGGGGATTCAAAAGTGACTCAGACAAGTAAAGCAAGTTGAATACCTGATTTTTAAAATTATATTTTTTAAAGCACTGAGTACTCTCCCTTCCCCAAGGATTTAAGACTACTGGCAGAAGGGCTGCCTTTAAATACATCATAAGTGATCATTTTTCTTACCGTGTACAAGGAAATTATTATCCATGTTCTTCCTAATCCTCTGTGTTGGCTGGTCATTGGTGAGTAAGTGTTAAAATAGCACATTTGTTTAAAAGAAAAACAAATATACATCTTACACAGGTCAGCCAGAGTCACACAATGTACTGTTGGGGAATTCCGTTTACTTATGTTTTAGTTTCATGTATATTGAAACTCTGATTCTTCAGGGAGCTGTTTTTTGAGTTATCCTTTTAAATCAAATGCAGTACTTTCCTATTTATAGTTACTTAGGTAAAAAGAGAAGAAAAAGAAAACTTATTTTTTGGTGAGTGTTGGAAGGAGACCATATTACCAGGTAAACTTGTTTAAAAAAAAGGCAGAAGGTGGGGTGAGCTGTATACTTACTAGTGAGTACTGTCTTCACTCTCTGGACTTAAGTTTTCAACCGGATACAAACTTCCTGAGGACTTTCTGTCCTTGAAGGCCCCTGCAATATAAGGCATAGTACTCTGTCCTTTGTTAGTTATCTGATGAGCTTTAATTTCTTACTTGGATTGAGTTGGATATTTAGAACTGTACCCTCTTCATCAAAACAAACAAACAAACAAACAAACAAACAATTAATTCATGGAGGTTACTAATCTGGTTGTTGACAGATTATGCTGTGTATGTGATTTTATTTCTCTTTAATTTTTATACCAGATTTCCTTTCTTTCTTTCTTTTCTTTTTTTTTTTTTTTTTTGAGTTGGAGTCTCACTCTTTTGCCCAGGCTGGAGGGCAGGGGCACGCTCACGGCCTCCCCAGAGTCTACCTGCTAGGCTCCAGCGAACCTTCTGCCTCAGCCTTCTAAGTAGCCGGAGCTAAGGTGTGTGTTACCACTCTCAGCTACTTTTCGATTTATTGTAGAGATGAGGTCTCGCCAAGTTGCCTGGGCTGGTCTCGAACTCACGGGCTGAGGCAATTCACTAGCTTTGGCCTTCCAAAGTGCTGGAATTATAGGCTGAGCCACCAAGCCCTGCCCAGATTTCCTTTCAGGGCATCATCTTTTCTTTCTGTACAGCTTGAACATATAGAGCATCCCTTATTGTTCAGCAAGGTCTTTTGAATTTCTACTTTACTCTGGACTGTCATCAATTAATGAAGTATTATGTCAAATGATAACAGCTTGATTCTTCCTACCTATGTCTGCATTATGCATCAGACTCCTGAAGATGGAAATGCTTCCTTCCTCTACCCAATAAGGTATATAAAACCCAACATGACTTGTGTCTTCTACCCCCCAGACCTCTGCTCACAATGAATGACAAGAAAAAGGTTTAAAACAAAGGACATTGTCATTTCTAAGAGATTGTTAGCTCCTAATATAACTCTTTGCAGACTTAAAGAAAAATGTTATAGTTTAGATGTTGAGAATATTTCTGTAAGAGAAGAATCTGTTTCCCAGGTATATCGATATCAGAGATTAAATAATAGAGAGGAAGGGCAGTTCTTAAGAACCTTGGGAATCTTAGAAAACTTGGAAAAAAGAAAGACAAGCAAATAGTCTCTTTGTTCTTTGCATTTGCTTAAATGTTTTACAGCTCTGCACCTAGATTTATTTCTGTTGCTATCAGGGTTACACAATTACTTCAGATTTTTCTGAAGTCAACTCTCTAGGCAGATCAGCAGATACAATGTATTGAAAACCACAGAAAATAACATGCAAAACGGAACAAAACCCAAATTACTCAAACAAAAAACTAATCAAGTGAAATTTTCTTGATTTCTACTTTTCTGAGTAAATGTGTCATTACTTAAACAGCATACTCTTTTGTGTCATTATATGTTCGATTGCATCTCTCCATGGACTTTAATCTTCAAATATGGTATTTCCCTTAATTTAAAAGGTTTAAATGTTCCCATCCCCTTATTTTCTAACAGACTTGCTGCTGGAAGAGATTAACTGTTGCCCTAGAAACACTCAAAACATCAATTTCCCTAGAGCAATATCTCACTAATCTCAGCACTTAAATCACAATGTTTAGTTAGAGCTTGTTCGGTGAGTACTTTAAGGTTGATTAAATGACCATTAAAAGTCCCAGAGCAACCAAAGTAAAAAACTCAGAAGTAGCTGATCACCCATATTGGCCTGCAGCTCTTTCTACTCAGAGAAGACCAATTTTGTCAAGACCACCTAGAAGATACACAATTACCCTTTACTAATGGTAATTGCAGAATTATAATTATTTATAGTATAGGCAATCCCATGCTTGATTCATGTATAGCCTATATAAATTTTCCTAAAATTTCCTAAATGTGGCATTCAGTTAAAACATGGATAAGCACCCCTGTATGTGTGTGTGTGTGTGTGTGTGTGTGTGTACAAAGTAGGCCTCTTATTTGCTTACCCTCTCAATTGTTGAGGTACCCTTCTTTGTTCATCATGTCTCTTGAGGAATGCAGCAGAGAATGGATCTGACAGTCATCTTCAGGCTGTTTGAATGCACTAGAACAGGAGCAGAATTGTGTTTTTGTATTAGATAAACTTTTGACAAAAGTAGGTGATTAGAAAGATGCAGTTTCAAAATATGCCTACAAATTAATATGTTTTTTCGTAAGAGTTTCTGAGAGGAAAAACTAAGACAAAAATAAAACAAGACAAGTAACAATACCAACAACTGCAACAAAACCCAAAAAGTTGAATCATCAATCAGGAGCTGATCCAAGACTTTGGAGATGCCAGTAAAGTTTACCTGAGTTGTCAAGGGAAATGCCATTCTATCACATTTGAAATGACTTTCATTAGCAGTTTGACGCTTGACCGGATTCCTAATTCTTACTCCAGCTTATCTTGGAGTACACTACTTTTCTATGATGATTTAGGGAAATATGATATCACTGTTTTCTGATGTCAGAATTAATAAACGAGACATACAGGGTCAATATGGACTAGTACAGCTCCCTGAAGCAAGAATGTCCAGCTGTGTTGGAGAAGGACTTTCATAGATACCTACTTTTTAAAAATATGTATAATGCTTTGAAACTCACTAAGCAATAATTCACATACCTTAGTATTATACAAATATACATAACCTCACTGGAAATTTTTGGCTGTAATGAATTCAAATCTGATTTGAATGTTTAAAAATAATTATTGGAAAGGTTTTGTTTTCTATAATTGAGATTTACTGTAAACTATATTTTATTTATAATATATTGTGCTTAGTTTTTTCTCTATAGTTGTTAAATATTTTCAAACACAGTTATAATTTTAAAAATGAAAATTTTATTTCTATGCCTAGGAAAATATGTGAATACTCTTGTCAATTTTGCATTCTGTAACTGCTGACAGCAATCTATTTTCCTTCAGTCAGTGACAGTTGGGATGACTTTCCAAGATGCCTTCAACCTATGATGCCAAAGTGTTTGCTTTCATGTATAACGTAGCTATATATTTTAAAGGTGATTGTTCACTTCACTTTAAAAATAAAAGCTACCAAAAGTAAATACATAGGAAATACCATGTTGTTACCAACAGTAAATACATAGGAAATATGTTGTTTATTTCACTGGCTAGTAGAACTGGAAGGGTCCTGTGGGGTCCTCCAATCAGGCTCCCTGATCCTCTCATTTATATAGATAACGACGCTGAGCCTAGCGAGAGGCTGTGGCTTGCCAAGGCCACACAGCTAGCTGGGGCGAGCCAGCATTGAAGACCACGTCTCTTGGCTCCCGGTCGAGATCCTTCCCACTGTACTTCAAGGATGCCATATTTAGAGAAGGTTAAAATGCTGAAATTTTCCCTCCACAAATATATTCTAAGGGAAAGAAAACCTATAACCATTTCCAAGGTTTAACACTCACCATTTTCAAGGTTTATCTGAAAAGTAGCGGAGCGCTGAAAATTTTGAGGTTTGTCCTTCATAAACAACATGGAAAATAATGTAAGAGCCAGCACCACCTCCCGCCGTGAACACACTGCTCACTCTCTGATGCACAGTTGCTCAGAGCCTTCTCTCGAACAGCATCCTATTTACATTACTAAAAAGTTATTGCGGATTTTGGAATAAGCAGAAGTATTTCTTAGTTTACAAAAGTGTTATTTAACGTTCACCATTAAATATCACAAAGGTAAAAATACTCATCAATAGTTCTTTCCCCAATTACAAATCATCTTTAAAGTACCTTTAAGATAAAATGTTTCAAAGGAACGTTCCCACTTTCGATATATCCAACCAACACTTGTCATCTTCATGCCTGGAAAGGAATGCTTGGCTCAAGAAGAATTTGTTCTTTTACTAGTAAGGAGTGCCTTACTCTAAGTCTATGTACTTGCTTCAGATCCCTTGAGAGGGAATAATAGCAATAATCTATTTCTCAAGTGCTTACTAGCTGCTGACCCCTGGAATAAACACTTTGCATGTGTTATCATATCTAATTCTTACGGCTACCCTATAAGATTGTTATTATCATCCTTACTTGCAGGTGAAGTAATTGAGGCTGAGGTGTGAAGATCATCAAGCTGATAATGGAAGAACTGTGGATTTCAGCTCAGGTCCTTGCTCTGTTAGTATGTGGAGGCCCTGAGCAGGAGACTGCAGGAGACTGAGCAGAAGTCCCAGGCTCATTGTTATTTGGTTATGGCCTTGGTCAGGGAGAACTTTCTGGATGAAGTTTCCTTGTCTATATGACAGGAAATACATTACTACATATATATCCACAGGATTGCCATAACTTAAGACGAGGCTGTCCTTGTAAAGTGCTTTACACCACTAGTCTCCAACCTTTTTGGCATCAGGAACCGGATTCATGGACAACAATTTTTCCATGGGGTGGTGGTGGGATTATCAGGCATTAGATTCTCATAAGGAGCATGCAACTTAGATTCTTTGCATTCATGATTTACAATAGGGTTCACACTCTTATGAAAATCTAATGCCCCTGCTCAACTGACAGATGGAGCTCCGCTCCCCTGTCAGTCACCTCCTGCTATGAGGCCCAGTTCCTAACAGGCCACTGACTGGAACTGGTCAGTTGCCCAGGGACTGGGGACCCTTGCTTTTACATAATGCTGGGCCCATAATATGTAGGTTGAGACCTGAAGACACTACGGTGATGGAGCACACGGTTACTGGGCATAGACTGGGGTGGGAATTTCTCCTTTGCTACTCCCTACATCTCTCTAAGCATTCTTTGTCTCTATCATGGGAAATATCTTACATACATCCATAGGTTTGTTGTGAGGATAGGACGAGGTCATCCTTATGAAGTGCTTTACACAATACTAGGCACATAATATACACACAAGAAAGCTTAGCTATTCATACACCTGATTGGCAATAAAGACAAAAATGAAGTTCCTAGTCCATTGTCTCTTTCTCCAAACTTCACAGTGTCCCATGAAAAAAGGTCTGAATGGTAGTCTGGAGGACAGGGGTGAGAGAGGTTTGCTTTCAGCTTTAAAAAGCCCAGCCTCTCACTGTGCCTTACTTACAAGAAAATGAAGCAGCCAATCAGCAGATGTTTATATATGATATGATAACAGAAAATAAAATGAGATAGAATATAAATCAGTTATGGTCCTAGCTCTCAAAAACCTGAAGAAGAGGCAGGCTAGCCAAGGATGCCATGAGCAGAGGTGTGCACAGCCATCACAAAAATGTGCTGCTGTGGTGGAGGTATGGGGTTCTGGGCAGGGAACCGCTAAGAGGAAGTACTCTAGGACAGCCTCCTGAAGATGATCAAATGATTGTTACACAAAACAGATGGGGAAGACCTGCTGAGAGTCAAAGACGCTGTTCTTCTGAACCGAGAATGTTTCTGGTAAGATTTTCTTACAATGTAAGAAAAGCACAGATCTTTACCATGAAAATGAAGGTTGTTGAATAGGGTATAGAAGCAGGATTTGAGAAGGGTTGGATGGAGTATAAGCATAGGCTGAAGAGTCCTAAAGGGTATGGTTTAAGCATGGCTTAGAGGTAACTAGCAAACTACTAGAGATCAAAGAGGAGGATCATGATCTGGTTTCTCTCCCTCGACCCCCACACACACTTCTTTCAGAGTCCTCTATTTAGAATACCCCTCCCTCCCTCCTCTTCCAGGTCCCCTCTTCCCCACTGAACTAATCCATGCATACAGAGTCTTCAGGTTTCAGCCTTACATCTTCCTTCAGGAAGTCATTCCTGACCATTAGAGACTGTTAGGTCTTTTCCTGTGTGTCCTAACAATAACCTCTGCTTACTCCTTTCAAATCGATTTTTGTTTTCTATTGCTGTGTAACAAATTATTGCAAATGGAGCAGCTTTTAGCAGCTAAAGTTATTCTCTCACAGTTTCTGTGGGTCAGGAACTTGGGATGCTTTTGTTATGTCCTCTGCTCAAGTTGTTGGCCAACTGCATCCCCATCTAGGGAAAGACTGGCTTCCAAGCTCCCTCAGGTTGTTGGCAGAATTCATTTCCTTGCAGCTGTAGGACTGAGGTCCTTGTTTTTTTGATAACAGTTGGCTGGAGCCCACTCTCAGTGCCAGTCCTTGCTGTGTGGCCTTCTCTACCACATGCCAGTTTGCCTCTTCAAGGCTAGCAGAATATCTCTTCTCAGCCTGCTATGATAGTCTTATGTGACATTACATAATCATGGAATGATTATCTATCACCTTTATCATATAATGTAACCTGATTAAGGGAGTAACTACACCATTAGATTCATTACTGTTTACACATAAATGGACAAGGTTATACAGGCTGTGTATATAAGGGCTAGGAGATCTTGGGAGCTATCTCAGAATTCTGCTTCCCTCAAAATCCTTTATCAATTACATCATCCCAGAGAGACTATACATCTTTGTAACCCTTGCTGCTTCTGCTTTACACAGTGCTTGACAGATACTAGTCTTTTAATAAATATTTGCTGAGTTACTTAATAAATGTTGACAGATTAGTTTGGATAGTGTTGAGTATGGAGGCTCGAAGAGGACAGATTTCAAGAATCTATACATTTAGTGGAACTGGATGAAAAGGTGTCATCAAATGGCGAAGAACAGGGAAATTCTGAACGAAGTCTAGAATCTACAGAATCTGTTAATGAGGATAGTACCACAGCTATGATGGTGGAGAAACTGAATACTACAATTGTGGAAGTAGTAATTATGTGCCACTCAATTAGCAGTTTTGGTCAATTATTGTGCATAGTGTCGAATAGGCAAGAATGAGTGGTTCCCAAGAAGTGTGCTAAAGTGTGCAAGGCCATGATAGTCATTGCTCAAAAATACTATATATTTGAGCATTTCCTCTGACCATGGCACGGGGCTAAAAATTGCTAGAGAGTGTGTCAGGGGCCAACAAAAAATTTAAGGAATTTAAAGCAGGGAATTGGGTTACTTAGATAATGAGAGAGCTGAGAAACCAAAAGGGGGCAGTTAGACTAACAGAGATCGGCAACACCAGGAAGCCACTAACACCTGGGGGTACAGAGGAAGGAGATTGTCACAGAGGATCTTAGAAACCAGAGTTACAGGTAGGTCCTGGATCTAGAGTAGGCTGTCCTGAGTAGGCACCGGGTTCATGGAGGGGAGTCTCCAGAGACACTGGCTGACTCAGAGAGAGAGGAGGAACACCCTGGCTATGCCTCTTCTCCCAATTTTGTTCTCTAACTCGCGCCTTCTAGTAACTGAATCCATCTTAGAGTAGTTGATGAGGGAGCAGGGGAAGTGCAAGCATCAGGCAACATCCCCCTTCACCTGGCATCTCCTAGACTCAGAGGAGTGGTGAGAAACAGACTGTGAACTCAGGACCAACACAAGAACTTAAAGATGAGTGGCAGGCATCTGTCCTCAAGGTACTTACATTCTAGAAGAGAAAAGGAGCCATGCCCACAGATAACCATATGGGAGAAATCAACACTTTCTGGAACAGTAATTGATGACTGTGGCAATGGCAGTCTAAGTAGTAGAATAATTAAAAAACAATAAAAACAAACAAAGCCAAATTTTAGATATTCAAAATGATGTTTGTGTAAAGAATGAAAGCAGATATTGATGGAATTTGTATTTCACACTATAACCAGCAAAAACAAAAAGTAAATTTTAAAAGAAACTTTGAAATATATGCATGTTTAGGGAAGATGCTTAAAAAAAGACAGGGAGA
This sequence comes from Carlito syrichta, assembly GCF_000164805.1. NCBI lineage: Eukaryota > Metazoa > Chordata > Mammalia > Primates > Tarsiidae > Carlito > Carlito syrichta. The sequence goes on along the minus strand of NW_007253582.1, from coordinate 17,422 downwards.
TCAGTGTTGCATAATTATTTTGCAAAATTGATTATGCAAAATATTTTAAAATTATGTCAAAGCACTGTAAAACCATAAAGTGAGAATAACATAATAAATTGGAAAGCTCATTTGTAAGAAATGACACAAAGAGCCAATAACTATAATGTTTCTACAAAGTAAGAAAAAGATAACCAAATAAAAAAGCAAAAATTAGTGACAATTCACACAGCAGAATAAGAGAATATGATTCAATTTTTGAAGAACAAGGCATTAAAAATAAAAAAAAAAAGGCCTCCTTATGTGGTTTATGAAAATGATGAGGAACATGAAAGTTGGCCTCCCTGGCTGACTTCTTCCATTGGTTACTGGGAGAGGAGGCAGGACCAGGTAATAGAGGAGATACAAAAAGCAGAAGAAATCAATAAGAAAACTTTGAACAACACATCCAGTGTATATATAGTCCCAACTGTGAAGACGTGTGTAGGCATATGGCTGCACGTGTGTGTGCACACAACCCTTCCATGGCCTCCACCTGATTCCAGCTGGAATTCCTCTTCCACCCTTGCTTTCCTAAGAGTCCAGTCTCCACGAGGCAGCCAGATGTGCTGTTTCAGTAGTTAAGTCAGATTACAACTCTTTGATCAACACTTGCCTGCAGCTTTCCATGTCTCTCAGTAAGATCTGGCCCCTGCCACATCCCTCTGTCATCCCACTCTCCCCTTCCCTCAGTCCACACCAGCAACACTGGTCTCCCTGATGTTTCCCAAACCGCCTGAACACAGTCTCCCTCGAAGCATTAGTGCTTGCCATCCTCTTTTTCCAGATAGCTCCATCTTCCTGCCCTCACGTCCACACCACTGCTCAAATGTTACCTCATTAAAAAGGATTTCCCTGACAATCCCACTTAAAATAATACCTTCTCCACTCTCTAACGTTTATACACTTTGTTTTCCCTCGTTGTGCCTATCATTGCTAGTACCTGACATACGGCTAGACTTTAGGACTAGCACCTTCAGGACATGAATGTGTCACATGGCACAAAGAAGGCACTCAAAAATTATTTGACAAATGATAAATAAGTAATAAATGGAGATACACAGGCAAAAATTGTCATTCAAATATTAACAATATTTGTCCTTCTTTATGACTGCATAATATTCCATTGTGTATATATACCACATTTTTTTTTTTACCCAGTCCAACTTCGATGGACAACATGATTGGTTCTATGTTTTTCTATTGTGAATAGAGCTGCAACAAACATACGTGTGCAGGTCTCTTCTACCTCTTGGTAGCTACCACTTTGCTTGTGCTTTGTCTTCAGGACTGTACTGGTAAAGCCATGTATCATCTCTTGTTACTATTATTTGAAGAAATGTTTCAGGATCTTGATCCCACTGGTTTGAAATTTCCATTACAAACTCTGTTCTTTTCTGCAGCTGACCTGGGTACAATGGCTTTGGCACCCACTGAGTAGAAAGCTTGCTCAGCTTTAATTTTTTTCCCACTAGAATTGTGTAAGTGGAACAAATTGAAATGTTTATTGTATTGTCTATTGTTTTGGCTATTAATCATCAGTCCTCTCAGTTATGGCACAGACAAAATTAATCATTTTTGCACAAATGGGTGTAAGTGGTCTGCCACTGAGGACTTCTTCAAAATCATCTTTTCCCTTCTTAAAATGAATTATCCATTTGTAAACTTCTAATTGCTTTGGGGTATTGTCATAATTTTCATAAAGCATCAATGATTTCATCATTCTTCCACCCAAGTTTTACTATAAATTTGATGTTTGATTTTGCTTCAATTTTAGCAGCATTCATGTTACTCTGATAGGAGCTCTTTTCAAACTGATGTCTTATCCATAAAACTGATATTTCTAACTAGATCCTGTTCAGACGTTATAACAAGTTAGTTTGGTTTATTTTGGTGTAAAAATATTTTGAAATCCATACACATTTGTTTCATAACACACATTTTTATGAACTTTTTGAAGATCTCTCATAATATTTAAAACCACTTTTTCTGATGAGAGAAAAAATAAATTTAAACATTCTAATGAAAGCATTAATAGTGTTTTAATGCAGAAAATATTTCAACCTACTTATTATCTTACTTAGGATTTGTGGTTGTACAAATCACATATATTGATTGAAAAAAATTCACTTTTATCATTTGATAGTAAGGTTTCAACAAGTATCTTTAGTACTTTAAGTGTCTGTATAAGAAGCAATGAGAGTCTGGTCTTTCCCACTAATTAGGACTTTCAAAATCTTACTGAAAAACATACTTCTAATAATGACAGCCATTCAAAGCTATTGTGGTGAAATACAATTACCAATGTTAAAAAGGTTTTCTAGGAACAGAATCTAATGATTGTGCAGAATAAAAAACCCTGGAGTATTATTGTGTATATCATTTCAATGTTTTCTTTGTTTTCCATGTGATAATAAGGCAGAGAAATTGGTCTCACTGCTAAATATTATTACTTTTGAAACACTACTCTAAAAATATAATCATTCATTTCAATGTGCCACACTGTTCATTACAAAGAAGCCATAGAGAAGTAGGGGCACAATTTCAACTCATATCCCTCCTACCATCTGCCATCCTGCCCTTCCTTCTTCATCTTCTTCTTGGTCTTCCAACTAATTTCTCCTTCTCTCTCTTTTTTTTTTTTTTTGCTTTTTTCTTCCTTCTTATCTCCTCTTCCTACCCACTGCTACTCTTTCTCTCTCCCTCTCATCCTTTCCTCCTGCCTCAGGTTGCCAGAGAGAGAGGTGCCAGCCCATTCCTATATGTTCATTTTTGCCACTGGTGAGATTATATTGTGGTAGAATGTAAGGGAATGGAAATGACTTGGGAGCAGTAGCAGTAGTTTAGGACTTACTATGTTCCAGGCACAGAGGTAAACATCTTGTAATTTAAAGTTTGCTGACTCTTCATATCAATCCTAAGAAATAGGTGCATTTGATAGGAAAGTAAACTCGGGTCCCAAGATTCCACCCAGGGTCATTCAGCTAGTAAAGGGCAAAGCCAGAATCCTATACAAGAGAGTAAGATGTGGTAGCAAAAAGCCCAGGGCAAAGAATCCCAGGTTTGAGTATCTGCTCTATTAGTGATCAGCTGTGTGGCTCTGGGCAGTCATTACCACCTCTTCATGTCACTGTACCCTTGATAAAATTAGGAATCTAGATTAGCTATGTGTGAAATTTTTTTTCTAGTTCCAACATTTGCCATTCAGTAATGTCCAGTACTTCACTGACAAATCCTCATAATACTGCTAGTTATAGACTCTCCCTTTTGGATTTATACATTTTAAATAAAATAAATCCAAAATAATCTTATATATATGTTGAAATTAGACAAACTATATAGTGTAAAATAAATCACGTGATTAATTGGTAAAATTACCAGAGGAAAAAATTGAAGCCATTGTGCTTGCGGATCAGGTGGTATCTCATAGGGCTTCCTGAGTTTCTTTTCTTTTCTTTTTTTTTAATATGTAGAGCCATGCTCTCACTAGGTTTCCCAAGCTGAACTTGAACTCCTGGCTCAAACAATCCTTTGGCTTCAACCTCCTGAATAGCTAGGACTACAGGCCACACTATCATACCCAGCAGAATACCATACCCAGAGTAGGCCATTTATTAAGAATAGATTGGAATGCTGAGGTGGAAGCATCATCTGAGACCAGCAGATTGAGGCAGCAGTGGCTGTGAGCATGATAATTGCACTCCAGCCTGGGTGACAGAGTGAGACTCCGATTCAATCAAAATAATAATAAATAAATAAATTTTGAAAAAAAGAATAGATAAGAGTATGTCCTGGAATGTTAATGTCCTGTGAAGTCCAGTTTAGGAAATGTACTTCCAGTATTTCAAAATTTATTTTTAAATTCTTTTAGGCATAAGTTAAAACACACATGTGAAATGTACATAAATGCATAATAAGGTCGTGTAAAATATGTTTTTGCTCTATAATGAAGCTTTTTGTTTTCTTTTTTATTTACCCCCCCTTTACTCCATTACTTTTGCATCTCCATCTATACCTTCCACATACCCTACAAAGAAAATCCATGGTCATATAATCATAGAAAATATATACTTACATTTATATATGCATATTACATATAGGGAGAGTTATCTTCCTGTGTATGCACTACAGGAATGGAATTATAGCATATGCACCTCTTATCAGCTTGCTGTTCTCAGCCGGTAATATCTCACAAAAATTCCTCCAAGGAATTTGGCATAGTTCTAGTTAAATACTTTTTAAATGTTTTAATAATGTTCTATATTATACATTGCTATTTTATTCGATCATTCCTTTTGGTTTAACATTATCTTATTTTCATTTTTTTGTTGTTATTGCAAACAATACTGTAGTAAATTCCCTACTATATAGATCTTTATGCATGTGTGCTCTTTTTGTTCCCTCTGGGTTATACCGTCAGGATAAAATTGAAGGTTAAAATTATATGTGTTTTTAACTGAATAAACATTAACAGATTCTTAATGCTTCTTTTAGCAATGTAGAAGAGTGATTGTTTTAAATTATTCTCACCAGGATATGGTTTAATTTTTAACCAACTAAGTGTTATGAAGTATTATCTCCTTTCTAATTCAATTTCCATCTTCTTTTTTTTTTTGAATTTTTTATTTTAACATTGTGGGGTACAGTTAAGGATTAGGTTTATAAATATGTATTGTTCAGGCACCCTTGTTGATACAGGGCGTCTCCCTGTCCCCAGACAGATATTGACTACCGTTAGTCCCACCTTCCTTCCCCTCCCTACCCCCCCATAGTTTCCCACCACTATCAGTCCTTTTCTTATAGTATTATGATAGATGTTCAAGGTCCACTATATGAGTGAGAACATGCGAT
>NW_007253582.1:1200-12163 GCF_000164805.1 Carlito syrichta | reverse complement strand
GTCCACTTTTGATGGACAGCATGGTTGGTTCCAGGTTCTTGCTATTGTGAACAATGCTGCGATAAACATTCGTGTGCAGGTATCTTTTTGATAGAGTGATTTGTGTTCTTCAGGGTATATTTCCAGTAGGGAGATTGTGGGATCATATGGGAGGTCGATATTTAGAGCTTTTAGGAATCACCACACTGCTTTCCACAGAGGTTGCACTAGTTTACACGCCCACTAACAGTGTAGAAGTATTCCCTTTTCACCACACCCTTTCCAGCATCTGTTATTTTTTGAGTTATTGCTAATTGCCATTCTGACTGGAGTTAGTTGGTTTCTCAGTGTAGTTTTGATTTGCATCTCCTTGATGATTAGTGAGGTTGAACATTTCTTCATGTGTCTGTTGGCCGCTCGGATGTCTTCCTTTGAGAAGTGTCTGTTCATATCTTTAGCCCACTTTATAATGGGGTTGTTTGTTTTTTTTCTTTTCAGCACATTTGTGTTCCTTGTAGATCCAAGATGTTAGGCCTTTGTCAGACCTGGAGTTGGCAAATACATTTTCCCAGTCTGTGGGCTGTCTCCCTGCTCTCTTGATGGTTTCTTTGGCTTTGCAGAACCTTGTCAGTTTAATGAGGTCCCACTTGTCTATCTTATCTCTTATGGCCTGTGTGTTTCGGGTATTGCTCAGGAATTGGAGGCCAGTTCCAATTTCCATAAAAGTGTGTAATTTGCATCTTCTTAATTGCTGGTGAGACATTATCTTAGATATTTATTATCCATATGATTTTCTCATCTGGAATTATCTACTCATATTTTTATTCTTCAATTTTTACCAGTCATATTTTTGTCAAATTGTAAAACTCCTCATACAGCATAGGTAATGTACATTTGTAATCTGAGGGGCAAGTTAAAAAAATTATTGTCTTTTGTTTGTATTATTATTTATCATAAAAGTTTTACAATTTCTATGCAGTGTAGTGTTTTGTTTTGGTTTTTTTTTTTTTTTTGGTAAATTCTAGTTTTCCTGACTTTGTTAAGATTTTTTCCATCAGTTGTTGTGTATGGAGTTTCCTAATTTTTTTCTTGAAAATTTTTCAACTGGTATTTTACTTGTATATATCCATTACAAAATTTTATCTGTCGTTTATTTTTAAATTTGGTATTTTAAATAAGGTAGTCAACTTTATTTTCTTCTAACAAATAGTCATGCCACCTGAGTGACAAGCTTAATAGAGGAGCAAGCCACACCATTAAGCAATATCTCTATGTAACAAACCTGCACATGTACCCCCTGATTCAAAATAGAGAATTAAAAAAAACCCAAAAAACAAATAAATGGCCATGTGTGGCAGTATGACTTATTAAATAACCCAGACATTCACCACTAAATTAAAATACCAAGTTTGAAGTGGAATGCATTAAGTTTTCTAGTACACCAGGATTCTCCATTTTGTGCATTCATCTATTTGTGTATTCTTGGGTAACTATCATACTGATTTGATCGCAAAGTTTAGTTGAATATTCTGATAGTTGGAAAGTCAAGTTTTCTCTCAATTTTCTTTTTCCTTCCTTCTTTCTTTCTTTCTTTCTTTCTTTCTTTCTTTCTTTCTTTCTTTCTTTCTTTCTTTCCTTCCTTCCTTCCTTCCCTCTTTCTCCTTTTTCTTCCTTCCTTCCTTCCTTCCTTCCTTCCTTCCTTCCTTCCTTCCTACCTTCCTTCCTTCCTTCCTCTCTCTCTCTCTCTCTCTCTCTCTTTCTTTCTTTCTTTCTTTCTTTCTTTCAGTTAGGGTTTCACTCTGTCACCCAGGCTGAAGTACAGTGGCATGATCATGGCTTAATCTGGCCTTGAGCTCCTGGGCTCAGATGATCCTCCCGCCTAAGTCTTCTTGAGTAACTGGGGCTACAGGTGCATGCCATCATGCCTGGCTAATTTTTGGATTCTTTTTTTTGTAGAGATGAGATCTTGCTATGTTGCCCAGGTTGGTCTTAAACTCCTGGGCTCCAGCAATCCACCCAACTCAGCCTGCCAAAGTGCTGAGATTACACATTAAGAGCCACCATGTTCAATCTCACTTTTCTTTTCGAAACATTTTTGACCTTTCTGAGGCAGCTATTTTTTATTAAGAAAATATTAAGATCATTTAATTCAATTAAAATAAAAAATAGTTAACGTCTATTTGGAATTGCAATAAATTTCTAATACTTTGGGGACAATTAATATTTATATAATATTAGGCCAGTCACAGTAAGTTTAAAAGCACAAAACTGATTAAGAAGGTAAATTGTATCATGACAAAGGACACAATACATGAAGAAAATAAATTTTGTAAATGTACCAATCAGCACAGAACTTTGGGTATGCAAAAATTTCTGAAGCTTTCCCCAGCATTTATCAAGAGCAAACTTCATTTTGAAGGTGCTTGAGTATGGTTTTCAGATGTATGCCTAGCCCCTGTTGGAAAGGGCCTTATATTATCTCCTCTGTCAAGACACTTCAAGACTTAATACTTTACTTGCACTTAAGAACTAACCAATACTAATTGATGCTTGACTCAAGATAGACAAATTCAAGTTAGAAATGGATATGAACTAAAACACTGGAATTCTATCATTGTCTTACCAATCCTCTCAGAACAGATTTATAGTTTTTCTTTTCTTTTCTTTTTTTTTTTTAGTTGAAGTCTCACTCTGTTACCCAGGCTGGAGTGCAGTGGCAAGCTTACTGCCACCGCAGCCTCCATCTGCTGGGCTCAGGCGAGCCTTCTGCCTCAACCTTCCATGTAGCTGGAACTACAGGGGCCCATTACCACACCCAGTTAATTTTTTGATTTATTGTAGAGATGAGGTCTCACCATGTTTCCCAGGCTGATCTCGAACCCCTGGGCTAGGTAATTGTCTTGCCTTGGCCTCCCAAAGTGCTGGGATTACAGGCTTCAGCCACTGTGCCCAGTGTATATTTTTTCAATTAATTAATTATATGAAGAAGTACATCTTCAGAAATGAGTAGAAATAAAAAAGGGCAGGATCTAATCATGTGTAATAGATGAATGTGTTGGGAACTATTTTTACTGACTATCTAGATTCTTCAAGTAATCACTACCTTTCTCATGCCCCAGGTCATATAATTTTAGCCTTGATAAATTGTACTGTTAGGAATAATTTTCTTTCGAGAAACAGAAAAATTAATATCACATGGCTTATATACAAATAAATTTTTTTCTCATCTAACTATCTGTAGTCAAGCAGACCCTGGGAAGGATAAATACACTGGACTTTGGATAATTGACAGTTCAATTATGTTTGTAGGTATTCTGGGCATGTGACTCATGCCTGTAATCCCAGCACTTTGGGAGATCATGGAAGGAGGATTGCTTGAGCCCAGGAGTTCGAGACCAGCCTGGGCAACATAATGAGAACTTGTCTCTACAAATAAAAAATTTTAAAACTAGCCGGGCATGGTGGCACATACTGGTAGTCCTAGGAAGATGAGGTAGAAGGATCACCTGAGCCTGGGAGATCAAGGCTGTAGTAAGCTATGATTGTGCCATTATACTCCAGTCTGGAAACACAATGAGACCCTGACTCAAAAAAAAGAAAAAAGAAAAAAAGAAAAAGCATGTTATACGTGACTAGTTTCTGCCTAACTTCTATTGTTTCTGAAGCAAAACTATTTCTTCTCAAGATTGAGAGATGTATACCAAAATACCCAGGGATATAGGGTTTCTTAGTCACATTCAATGGCAAAGAAGTTTTTTCAATTAACTGTCTGAGAGGAGAATGTAAATGTCTTTTCCAGAAGCCCCCAGCAAACACTAACCACATTTCATTGGCCTTATTTGGATCATATACTGTAATGGACAAATATCTGTTCTATTCATTGTTTTATACAAAAATAATCATGGTAACACAAAGGCACTGTGTCTACCAAAACTATTTTTGGATAGAATTAAGATGGCTGATAAGAAGCAGCTAGAGTGTTTCTCCCACAGAATAAACCAAAGCATAAAGAACTCCTTAGTGTTCAGAAAGGAAGGAGATCAGCAGTACACCCCACAACTCATCAGAAAAGTAACAAGACTCCCATTATGCAAAGAAAAAAAAAATGAATCAACCTGGGTTGGACCCAGCTAGACTCGTCTGAGTCTCTGCACAAACCACAAGCAATCTCTAGACGCATGGGGGAGGTGAGTGAGAAGAATTCGGGAGTTCTGTGCTCCTGAAATGGACTTTGAATGTCCCTTGAGCCTCATGGGATTTAAGTCCCTTAGGAGAAATTGCCTTACTCAAAGCCATGCTCTGCTGAAATCCACATAAAGCAGTGTGAAAGAGGGTGGGGAGGGTGGGGGGGGGGTGAGGAGGGTGGAGGTGTAGGGGACAGGGTAGGGAAGCCCTGAGCAGCCATTTCCAGGGAATTAAATCTTTGCTGCTGGCTGCTTTCTAGCAGATTCGGGAGGGAATGCACACCAAGAGCAAATTCTGCTTGGCTGGAGTGGGCTCTATGAGAAGACCTGGGGCTAGCTGCACTTTTGCATTCTGGATACAGGCTGCCTGAAGCTAAAGTCGGGGAGCTGGGTGAGACTTATTGCCCTAGCAACCTTTCACTCTCAACATAAACTTTTCTGTGTAGCCTCTCTACAACATGGCAGCATTACCCTAGTGGCCAGGTACTCCTTCCCAATTCCCACTGGTCGTCAATAGTGCACACAGGTATGGAGCCTGAACACTTTTTCCTTCACACTCCCCCTCAAAGGCTCAGAACAGAGAACTTGGGTAATCCTCACAGCCCCAGCCACCACCTAGGTCTGCTGAGTAATTCCTATGGGGCAACACAGGCCAAGCAGAAAGCCCACAGCCACCATTACAGCTGTCTGTTTCCTGGCTGGAGATCATCATGCACAGCCCATTACATCTGATAAAATATCTCAGCTTTTGGGAATGTCTGATCCCAGACCCCAGCTATCACCACTATCCAAGTCACCCAGCCACTCAAGATACTTCGAACCTGTATAGTTATGCAGCACAGCACCACCACAAGTGGCAATTAAGAAACTCACATCAGGGATATGTATAAAAAAAGAAACCCTACAGTACCTATGTTGGTCCCCTGCCAACCTCAAATAAGAATAGTCTACTCAAATGAGAATAAACCAGAAAAATAACTCTCACAGAGTTGACAGAGTTCGTCAACACTCCCAAAAGACCAAACTAACTCTTCAGCAATGAACTCTAACCAAAATAAAATATTTGAAATTCCAGAGGTTGAATTCAAAAGATTGATTATAAAATTGCTTGGCCAGGCATGGTGGCTTATGCCTATAATCCCAGCACGTCAGGCCAAGGTGAAAGAATTGCCTGAGTCCATGGTTTCAAGACTAACCTGGACAACTTGGCGAGATGTCATCTCTACATGAATCAAAAAATTAGCTGGGCTTGGTGTGCATGCCTATAGTTCCAGCTACTTGGAAGGCTGAGGTGGAAGGATCACCTGAACCCAGCAGGTTGAGGCTGCGGTGACTGTGAGCATGCCACTGAACTCCAGCCTGGGCAACAGAGTGAGACTCTAACTCAAAAAAAAAAAAAAAATTGCTCAGTGATGTCCAGAAGAAAGTTGAAAACCAGCACACAGAAATTAAAAAGCTATTCAAGCCATGCATGAAACATTTTCCAAAGAGATGAACATGAAAAAAACCCCCAACAACAGCAACAACAATAACAAAAACAAGTTGAACTTCTAAAAATGACTAATTTAGGGAAGTACAAAATGCAGTGAATAGTTTTAATAATAGACTAGAACAAGTAGATGAAAGGATCTCAGGACTTAAAGAAAAGTATTTTAATTGGTCTAATCAGATTATAAAAAATAAAAAAGAATCAAGAGACTGGGACAAAGTCTCCAAGAAATGTAGGATTATATAAAATGTCCAAACCTAAGAATCATAGGTGTTCTTGAGGAAGAAGAGAAAGCAACAGGCTTGAAAAACATATCTGAGAGAATAATTAAGGAACACCAGCTTGGCCTTGCCAAAGACTTAAATATACAGATACAAGAAGCCCAAAGAACCCCTGGAAGATTCATTTTAAAAAGGTCATCCTCAAGGCATATAGTCACTGGGTTTATTCAAAGTTAATGTGAAGGAAAGAATACTAAGAGCAGTGAGATGAGCATTAAATAACTTACAAAGGTAAACCTGTCAGACTAACAGTAGACTTCTCAGAAGAAACCTTAAAAGCCAGAAGAAATTCAGGCTCCATCTTCAGTCTCCTAAAACAGAATAACAGTCAGTCAAGAATTTTGTATACCACAAGCCTAATTTTTATAAATGAAGGAAAAATAAAGTCTTTCTTAGTCAAACAAGTGCTCACTACTAGACCAGCTCTACAAGAAATATTTAAAAGAGTTCTAAACAATGAAACACAAAGTTGAAATACACCAGTAGAAAAACACTGGAAATTATAAAGCTCAGAGAGTTTACAGAACACCAACATGATTGAGGGGGGAAAAAAAACCTGATAAAAACCAACATGATTAATAGAATATTACCTTATAGCATTATTAACTCTGAATGTAAATAGTCTGAATGCCCCTACTTAGTAGATATAGATTGGCAAAATAGGCAAAAAAAGCACAATCCAAATATCTGCTTTCTTCAAGAGACCCACTTAACACACAAAGACTTCTATAAACTCAAGATAAAGGTGTGGGAAAAAATATTCCATGCAAATGAAAAAAATGAGCAGGAATAGCCATTCTCATATCAGATCAAGGAGATTTTAAATTAACAACAGTGAAAAAGGACAGAGAAGATTATTATATAATGATAAAGGGATTAATCCAACAAGAAGATATAATAATTTTAAATATATATGCACCTAACTCTAGAACTCCAAGCTTTCTTTTTTTTTTTTTTGAGTTGGAGTCTCACTCTGTCACCCAGACTGGAGTGCAGTGGCCTCTCCGGGCCACTGCAGCCTCGACCTGCTGGGCTCCAGCGATCCTTCCTGCCTCAGCCTTCCAAGTAGCTGGAACTACAGGTGCGCGCTACCATGCCCGGCTAATTTTTTTATTTATTGTAGAGACGAGGTCTTGCTAAGTTGCCCAGGTGGGTCTTGAACCCGCAGACTCAGGCAATCCACTCACCTCAGCCTCCCAAAGCGCAGCATTACAGGCTGAGCCATCGAACCCGGCTACTCCAAGCTTTATAAAACAAATTCTTCTAGACCTAACAAAAGAGATAGAGAGAAATATAATAATAGTGGGAGACTTCAACACTTCACTAACAGCAATAAACAGACCATCAAAGTAGAAAGTTAAAAGGAAACAATGGAGTTAAATTAGGTCCTAGAGCAAATGGATCTAACACACATTGAGAGAGCATTCCACCCTCAAACTATAGAATATAAATTTTTTTCCCCTCATCAGCACATCAAACATTATCCAAGATAGAGCATATAATAGTTCATAAATCAAGACTCAATAAATAAAAAAATAAATAACAAATCATATTAAGCATCTCAGAACGTAGTGGAATAAAACTAGAAATTAACTCCAAAAACAACTCATGAAACCAAACAAATACATAGAAATTAAACAATCTGCTCTAAATGATCCTTGGGCTGACAATAAAACCAAGATGGAAATTTAAGAATTCCTTTAAATTAATGACAAAAATGACATGTTATCAAAATCTCTAGGACACTGTCAAATCAAGAGGGAAAATTGACAGTGTTTAAAACCTACTGAAAAAGACTGAAAGATCGCATATTGACAACCTACTGTTGCACCTCAAGGAACTCGGAAAACATGAATAAACGAAACCCAGAGCTAGCAGAAGAGAAGAAAATGAAGATCAGAACACAACCACATGACATTGAAACCAAAAGAACAATACAAAGTATCAATGGAACAAAAAGTTGGTTCTTTGAAAAGATCGACAAGATTAGCTAGCTAGATTAATTAAGAAATAAAGAGAGATAATTCAAATTAACTTGATCAGAAATGAAACAGTAATATTGCAAATGATATCATGAAAATATGAAAGATCATCTGAGATTATTATGAACACTTCTATGCAAACAAATGACAATCTAGAAGAAATGGATAAATTCTTGGAAACATACAATTCCTCAACCTTGAATCCCAGAGATAGAAACCCTGAACAGACTGGTAACAAGTAGTAAGATTGAAAGAGTAATTAAAAATTTCCCAACAAAAAAAAGTCCAGTAATGACGGATTTACAGCGGAAGTCTTGCAGACTTTCAAAAAAGAATGGTTACCAATACTACTGAAGCTATTTCAGAAGACTGAAAAGGAAGGAATTCTTAACTTATTTTACAAAGCTAGTATCATACTAATACCAAAGACAGAAAAAGACAAAACAACAGCAAAAAAGAAAACTACAGACTAATGTCTCTGGTGAACATAAATGCAAAAATTCTCAACAAAATACTAGCAAACCAAATTCAATGCACATAACAAAAATCTACTACGATCAAGTAGGTTTTATATGCAGGTTAATACATTTGATTCACCACATAAACAGAATTAAAAGCAAAAATCATATGATCAATAGATGCAGACAAAACAATAGATTCAAAAAAAGCTTTGGTAAAATCCAACATTTTCCATTAAAAACCCTCAGCAAAATAGGCATAGAAGGAACATTCCCCCAAATAATAAAAGCTATATATGAAAAACCCATAGCCAATGTTATCTTGAATGAAGAGGAGTTGAGCTCATTCCCCCTCACCACTGAAACAAGGAGAAATGTCCACTTGCACCACTCCTATTCAAAATAGTACCAGAGGTCTCTGCCAAGGAAATCAGGCAAGAGAAAGAAATAAAGCATATCCAAATTGGAAAAGAAAAAATCAAACTACCTCTGTACGCCAACAATATGATCTTATACCTAGAGAATTTTAAAAATTCCTTCAAAAGACTCCTAAACTTGATAAATGAATTTGGCAAAATTTCAGCATATAAAATCAACACACACAAATCAGTGACACTGTTACACACCAATAGCCACCAAGTTGAGAATCAAATAAAAAACTCAATTCCATTTATAGTAGTAGCCAAAAAGTTAAAATACCTAGGAATATATTTAACCAAGAAGGTGAAATGTCTCTACAACGAGAACTACAAATCATTGAAGATAGAAAATGTGGTGGACACAAAAAATTGGAAAAAAATCCCATGCTCATGAATTGGAAGAATTAACATTGTTAAAATGACCATACTACCCAAAATAATCTACAAATTCAATGTAACTGTTTTTTTAATCAATATTTTTTATGATATTGTGGGGTACAGTTAAGGGTTATGTATACAAATACATTTCGTTTAGGCACCCTTGTTGATAAAAGGTGTTTCCCCGTCTCATCCCCAGACAGACATTTGCTACTGTTAATCCCATCTCCCTCCCCACCCCATAGTTTCCCACTACTGTCAGTCATTTTCTTATAGTGTTATATTGGATGTTCAAGGTCCATTATATGAGTGAGAACATATGATACTCGGTTCTTTGCTTCTGTGAGAGGTCACTCAGTATTATAGACTCTAGTTCCATCAAGGTTGCTGCGAAATTCATGATTTTGTTCTTTTTTATGGCTGTGTAGTATTCCATTGTGTATATGTACCACATTTTTTAATCCAGTCCTCTTTTGATGGGCAGCATGATTGCATGGTTGCTTCCAGGTTCTTGCTATTGTGAACAATGCTGCAATAAACATACGTGTGCAGGTATCTTTTATAGAGTGATTTGAGTTCTTCAGGTTATATTCCCAGTAGGGGATTGTGGGTCATATGGGAGGTTGATATTTAGAGTTTTTAGGAATCGTCATGCTGCTTTCCACAGAGGTTGCACTAGTTTACACTCCCACCAACAGTGTAGAAGTGTTCCCTTTTCACCACACCCTCTCCAGCAGCTGTTATTTTTTGAGTTGCTGATAATTGCCATTCTGACTGGAGTTAGGTGGTATCTCAATGTGGTTTTGATTTGCATCTCCCTGATGATTAGTGAGGTTGAACATTTCTTCACGTGTCTGTTGGCTGCTCGGATGTCTTCCTTTGTGAAGTGTCTGTTCATATCTTTGGCCCATTTTATAATGGGGTTGTTTGTTTTTTTCTTTTAGCACGTTTGAGAGTTTGAGTTCCTTGTAGTTCCAAGATGTTAAGCCTTTATCAGACCTGGTATTGGCAAATATTTTTTCCCAGTCTGTAGGCTGTCTCCCTGCTCTTTTAATGGTTTCTTTGGCTTTGCGGAAGCTTGTCAGTTTAATAAGGTCCCACTTGTCTATCTTCTCTCTTATGACCTGTGGGTTTTGGATTTTGTTCAGGGATTGGATGCCAGTTCCTATTTCCATGAGGGTATGTCCTTCATTTTCTACAGTTCTTATGGTTTGAGGTTTTACATTGAGGTCTCTGATCCATTTGGAGTTAACCTTTGTGCATGGGGATAGATAGGGGTCCTGGTTTCAATCTTCTGCATGTGGTCAGCCAGTTTTCCCAGCAACATTTACTGAATAGGTTCTCCTCTCCCCAGTGGTAGGTGGTGGAGGCTTTGTTGAAGATAAGTTGGTTGAGAAATTGAGGTTTTGCTTCTGGAATTACAATTCTATTCCATTGATCTATATGCCTGTTCCTATATCAGTACCAAGCTGTTTTGGTGATTGTAGCTTTATAGTAAAGTTTGAAGTCTGGTAATGTGATACCACCTGCATTGTTTTTTGGTTTTTTTTTTTTTGCTGAGGATTGTTCTGACAATTCTTGGCCGTTTGTGTTTCCATATGAATTCCTGTGTTGTTTTTTCTAGGTCTGAGAAGGATGTTGCTGGTAATTTGATGGGTATTGCACTGAATTTGTAGATTGCCTTATGTAAGATGGACATCTTCACAATATTGATTCTTCCAATCCATGAGCATGGGATATTTTTCCACTTGTTTGTGTCATCTTTGATTTCTTTGAGCAGTGTTATGTAGTTT
>NW_007253582.1:0-1101 GCF_000164805.1 Carlito syrichta | reverse complement strand
GATACCCCTGATTGCTTCTCTTCTCTGATTGCTTGAGCCAGGACTTCCAATACTATGTTGAACAGAAGGGGTGAGAGTGGGCATCCTTGTCTTGTTTCAGTTTTCAGGGGAAATTGTTCCAATTTTTGTCCATTTAGGAGTATGCTGGCTGTGGGGTTCTCGTAGATGGCTTTTACTATTTTGAGGTATGTTCCCCCTATGCTTAGATGTTTGAGGGTTTTTATCAAGAAGGGATGCTGGATTTTATCAAAAGCTTTTTCTGCATCTAATGATATAATCATGGGGTTTTGTTTTGACATCTGTTAATGTATTTAATAGCATTTATGGTTTTACAAATGTTGAACCAGCCTTGCATCCCAGAATGAAGTCTACCTGGTCATGATGGATGATTTTTGAGATGTATTGTTGAATCCGGTTTGCTAGGATCTTGTTGAGAATTTTAGTATCTATGTTCATCAAAGATATTGGCCTGTAGTTCTCTTTCTTTGTTGGATCTTTACCAGGGTTGGGTATCAGTGTGATGTTGGCTTCGTAAAATGATTTGGGGAGAGTTCCATCTTTTTCAATCACCTGGAATACTTTCAGTAGGTTTGGTATCAGCTCCTCCTTAAATGTCTTGTAGAATTCTGCTGGAAAGCCATCTGGACCAGGGCTTTTTTTTTTTTTTTTTTTGAGTTGGAGTCTCACTCTGTCGCCCAGACTGGAGTGCAGTGGCCACTCCCGGCCACCGCAGCCTCGACCCGCTGGGCTCCGGCGATCCTTCCGCCTCAGCCTTCCTAGTAGCCGGAATTACAGGCGTGCGTTACCACGCCCGGCTGATTTTTTGATTTATTGTAGAGATGAGGTCTCGCTGCCCAGGCGGGTCTCGAACCCGCGGGCTCAGGCAATCCACTCACCTCAGCCCCCCAAAGGCGCGGGATTACAGGCTGAGCCACCGAGCCCGGCTAGGGCTTTTTTTTGTAGGTAGTTTTCTTATTACAGTAGTCGATTTCCTTGATTGTTATTGGTCTATTTAGGGTCTCCATTTCTTCTTGTTCCAACCTAGGTAGGTTGTGTGATGTCAGAAATTCCTCCATTTCCTTAAGGTTTTCAAGTTTGTTT